>NC_087387.1:6018057-6040557 GCF_963675165.1 Halichondria panicea
GACAGTTAAGAGAATCAGAACCAATTAGACAAAACTACATCACTCCAACCACAACTCACATCATTAAAACATGTGATAAAGTATTCAAAATAGTATGATATAATAATTATTATAGTGACTCAGATTATATGTACTTGAAATTTCTAAGTTTTGATCAAAAGCAAGTGTATGATTTTATACACAAATGTTCAGTTCTCTCAATGCTTGAGTGTGGAGTAGTCCTCTTCACACAGCCATACTTTGCTGTCCGTTTTGCTTGACATTGGCACTTCGTAGTTACTAGCCTCACTGTACACACCGTCACAGCAGCCTGCCCCCTCCACACCCACACACCTTCCACTCTCCACCACATGGTAGTTCTGCTCCTCATCTATAGGATTAAGCTGAAATGAGCGATGATTTATGTTCTTATCGCGCTCAAGTATTGAGTAGGTGTGGTCTTGTTTATTGCCATTGGCAACTTGTTCGTAGGTGGGTCCACTGGAGCTGTATGCACTGTGTAGTTCCATGCTTGTATCGTATACTGGGTTGTTCAGTTGTCGTTGAATTGTTGAGAGCTTTTGCACTTGAGAAATGTTGTATCTGTGTACAGTCATGCAGACATGCAGACAGGTGTTCATACTTAATATTGGAACTGAAAGTGGACAATGTATATGCAATGTACGCCTGAAAGAAAATAAGCTGAATAGTGCTTTCAAAATAAACTTATTCAGCTGGCTCTTTTGTCAACAAGCATTTATCAACACACTCAATGGAACACATACGCTCAATGAACTCACTCAGCTTGCTGTTTCTGTGACCAGCGCTTCCCCAACACACAACAAGTTACAGTTAATCCAATAGCAAGTCCTAGGAGCACAACCACCAGAAGACCAATCAATCCTCCCAAGGCAGCAGTAGGACAGCTTCCCATCATTTTATTATTAGCTAATGTAACGAATTGGTCTACTTCACTGGTGGTGGGGGCTGGCTGATTTGTTCCGCTGGTCGTGGTTGGTTCAGGGCATGTCTGAAGGGTTTGATCGATTGTCCTATTAATAACTGAGCCAATAACATCTTGGTGTGTCTTGCACACAACACCAAGATCCATGGAATGATCGCAATTGACGTTAACAGTTGGTGTGCAACTCAGACTACTGCTGGTTGTTAGTGTACAGCTATACACAGGTGTACCCTCTGTAGTAGTGCCATTCCTCAAAACTTCAACTCCTATATTACAATACATAAGTTAATAGCTATCAGATTTGCCCTCAATACTCAGCTCACATAATTATCAAAAATACAGAGCTAATTTACAGTGTGCATACCATTTGATGGAAATCCAAGTTCAGAGCAGACAGCCCCGGTGATTTCTTGATGATTGATACTACACACTGTGCCCCACCGACCACCCACACACACCTCCACTCGTCCTTCTCTTGGCGTGGATCCATCCACCAGTCTTGTGGTTCCAATGATGCAATCTTGTCAGTGCATGAATGATTACATACAAGATGGTAATAAATTGTTCACCTTTAATACAAGTCACTGCACCATACGCTCTATTGTCTCCTGTACAGGACAGTTTGGGGCAGGTGGTTCCTTGATTGGTTCTGCTACATTCTAACAGGCTTCTTTCAGCTCCATTACACATAGGATTAATGAAATGAGGTGGTGTTGGTAGAGATGAACAGACTGAACCTCTTGCAGCTTCTGTATGTACACATGATAACAGATAGCATGCTAGATATTATACCTCTTTCAGAATAGCCTAGTTGTCGACAAACCACATATGGAGCGAAAATGGTATTTGAAATTTGTTTTAACCAATTATTTTTAGTTGCACACAATGTTTCCCACTCTCCATGGACACAAAGCTGCACTGCTCCTTTTACTGAGTTATCCATTTCAATTGGTTGGTCTCTGAATCGAACATCACCATTGGAACAACCTGTAAACGTCTTGCCTCATAATAAGAGTATATATAGAGAGCTATAGACAGTATAACTTTCTTACCACACATAAATCCAGCTAAGTTACTGCTAGTAGTTGATAGCAGATCAAAAGAGTGTCCACGAATGCATTCAGTCAGGTTCTGTTCATATCCATTGCAGTCGGGGAACGTTACACAAGTTGTAGGGTTCCCTTTATCAACCACTGCTACCTGAGCCCCTAATATGTTCACAGACATAATTATGATTATTTGAACACTTATTGTACGTACCTTGAAAATCCATACTATTCTGTTGACAAGCCAGTTTGGCATGAGTGATAGTCCATCCAGAAGAACATACGCTGGTCCATTTTAAACTTAAACTTGAATTTGAAGACAGACAAATACTGACTGAGCTATCAAGATTCAACTCGAACTCACCAGCGACAGTGCAAGTATCTGTAATCTATTCACGTTAATACAAATATTCAAACAAAATTCATTCACCTTGTGCTGTCCCTTGTGTTATGAAAGTAGCTACTAGCACCGAGATCAGCATACTAGCCATTGTAAATTTCAGACTGACTAATTTTGTGTAGCAACTTATATCGTTTACAATAGCTACTTATGCAAACAGTGACGAACAGTGAAACCTGAAACCTGATGACAGGAAGTTTCATTTGTGTTCTAGCTATTTACAAAATTAGACACAAACTATATGGTTTGAACAATAACAGCATCCATATGTATCTGCGGCACACATTACACATTGTTTATTTACCAACTAAAAACTGCTAAAATGAAAAATAGTGGCTATTGTTAGCACAGAGATACTGATTACTGTCATTAGCTATAATTATGTAGGTACTGTTAACAGAGATTGTTTTATTGGCATTACAAGTGATTGTCATTTACATATAATTACAGTATTAAATACAGCAATAATTATTGTAAGCTCTACATGGGGAATCTACTGCACACAAAACACTCACTATGACTGAAGACAGAATAAAAGCTCAGGAAAATAATTCTGGCTGTAAACATGACTTGAGCTGTACTTGTGTCCCCATCGGGCTGCATTCTGCGCACGTGCAATCGCTCCAGGGATACTGTACGGGGAGGGGCTGGTCATCTGCCATGTGGCCGAGTGCCACGCCCCCATCATCGTTTGATTGGTCAACTCATGATTCTGGTGCTGGCGGGTTCCAACATATAGCGGGAATTTCTTGTAGACTTTAAAGAAGCTATTGAATGCTAATACAGGCACTGAGAAAAAGAGAGAAAGAGGAAAACTGAGAAAAGAAAGAAGTAGGTTTTGTTCTGTCTAGTTTTGAACTAGAAACTTGAGTTTGTTCACTTGTTCCTTGCCAACTAGTTTTACTTCCTGCTTTACTAGACTCTATATAAATACTGTACTACAACATGTACAATGTCAAGTTCACTTTCTTACTAGAGCTTGAATATTGTCTTACACACACACACACACACACACGCACGCACGCACCCACACACACACACACACACACACACACACACACCACACGCACACAGGTAAATGAGCGGACCTAACGCTAGTGTTTCATCTGATCCAGCAGCTACCAAGGCTACCAGTGTTGGCATTACCTCATCCCTAACTATGGACCCTAACACACCACACAAGACGGGGCACACTCCAGGTGAACATGAGTGCACATGACTACATGTTAGACTGGCGGCGACAGCCCCTCGTGTACCGCGAGGGACTGGCAAACTGTCTATCAGTCACTCGTCTCAGCTGCAACGAGCATTGCAGCCTATCAGATTGCTCAACGTCATATTAGCCCTGTAATTGTAACCGCACTTACACTTCAGGGGATTCAGTGCATTCCATAGTAGCTGAATCTCATAGCAAAATTTAACCACATTATCTATAAAGATATTCATGTTTAGTAGTGTCATACGATCTATTACACTTCCGCTGAGACGAGTGACTGAGAGGCAGTTTGCCAGTCGCTCGCGCTACACGCTCGGGCGGCTGTCGCCGCCAGTCTAACTACATGTGTAGAGTTGATACGAAAGCGAACGCATATCATATCGTATATCACCTGATTTTAGTATTGTGTGATTGTTGTTCATAGTATTGGTGAACCACACACACCATACACCCACACACACACCACGCACACCACACATACCACCACACATCACACAGGTCCACCCATGACGCCCACCACCAACCTCAAGGTCCTGGTAGCGGCTGCAGCAGCCGAGCGTGCCATTGACAGAGAATACCAAATAACCACTCACAAGAAGTCCAAGGTAAGAGACTTCACTAGCTCTAACATGCACAAGGCCAGGGAGACATGTACCACATAATTATGTCCTCTGCTCCTCTTCTGTTTGAATGGGTGCAAATTGAGGGAATTTTTGCAAAGCTTTGAGCAAATAAAGATAATAAAGTTGCACTAGAACAAACTGTTTGACAATCACAACACATAATTATACTATGTATTTCCCAGCACTGATATAACAGTATTTCCCCTGGCGGTACAGGTGAAGCGTCCATCATCTGGTGGGGGTGATGGTGTGGAGGGTGTGGCTTGTGAGGACGAGCAACCAGGACGCAAGAACAAGTCACTCTCGTTGCTCTGTCAAAGGTAATCTCATACCTCCATACAACTAGTACAATGTGACGTGTATTGTCTTATAATACATGTACAGTCTATTATACTTGCGCCCATAAATTACAGTTCTATATTCATTTGTTTTGTGTACTAGCTGGTACATTCATAGTCTAGTATGACGTAATTATTTACATGTAGTTTCTCACAATTACTATACAATGTCTTATAATGGATGTTGCTTGCACCATTCTCTTCCTGCCTCAGATTTCTCACGATAGTTGAGACTGATGTTGGTGTGGGATGTGAGTTCAGCCTGGAGACTGTGGCCGCCACTCTCGGCACTAACAGGCGGAGGATCTATGACATCATCAACGTGCTCGAGAGCTTGGAGATGATCGTCAAGCAGTCTAAGAACTGGTACATGTGGTTGGGACAGGACTGCCTACTGGTCACACTCGCTAAACTAAAGGTACAGAGTTAACAAGCATGCTGTTCATGTGTAGCAGATTTATGGTTGAGATTTGACAAAAAAGCAACCAAAACAACCACACTTGTGTACACTGTGCATTACGTGTGTGTGCGTGTGCGTGCGTGCTGTGCGTGTGCGTGCGTGTGTGCACGTGTGTGCGTGCGAGTATTCACAGTGTACACTAACAGTCACACACTCTTGACCTCTTAATTGCTTCATGTTAACAGTATACATTTAGTGTACCCGTACTTCCTTGCTAAACAGCATATACCCGATACCTGTGCATGCTTACTGGGGCCCATTCCCATTCCAGGCCATGGCACGAGATGATTCTGATTTCCGCTCACTGTACGAGTTTGAGGGGGTGGATGCACCTGAGCTGAGTGAGGGTGTGGAGAGTGTGATGTGTGAGGACGGCCCTGTGAGTCGCTGGGACAAGTCACTGGGCGTGCTCTGTCAGAAGTTTGTCATGCTCTTCCTCATAACACCCGTACGTAGGTCAATCTACGAAAGAAATATCCATTAACATACCTGTAAATTAACTAAATTAACTGTTGTTGAGACTGTAGCAATAACAACCAGAATTGATTATAAATGTGGTAGCATTGTCATATGATTGTGTGATACAGTGTGCACTGTATAAGTAAACCACCTCCATCTTTGCTGCCTCCCATACGTCATCTCTCTCTACCTTTGTTACCTCCCAGAGCCATGAGGTGACCCTGGAGTGTGCTGGTAGTCTACTCATGCCTGACAACTACGACTCCACCTCGGGTGGAACACAACCCACCAACAAGAGTGAGTGCTAGCTCCTACTGTACACTTCAATGTTGACTGCCCATAACTATTGTCCGATTGTCATAACTAGAGCTACAATAATTACGGTGTGTTTAGATTAATTTCAGGCAAATACACGTTTCTTTTTGTGAGAAATAAACATACGTATAATTATAGTGATATGCGTACAGTCGTTAATATTATACTCTATGATTGCACACACACACACACACACACACACACACACACAGCCAAAGTTCGAAGGTTATACGACATAGCCAATGTTCTCACCACTCTCAACCTGATACGTAAGAAGACGTTCCTTGCTCCCAACCATCGCAAGATGCCCGGCTATTACTGGTGTGGTCCGAGCCTCGAACAGATCGACGTGTTGCGTGAGTTCAACAACATGCAGTACCAGAAATACTATAGTTGCTAAGTGCTTGTTATCACAACACAGCGTTATAAACCCGTGCTGGTTTCAATCTGTTTGCGGCTTCATGGTGTCACCACAGTCCAATCTATAATACCTTAAACAACCCCTCAAATAATGCATGCCAAAACTTAGTTCCTATACTCAACATAAATCAGAAGCCATAATTGACCATAGAACTTCTGGAGCCAAATTTATTACCTGACAGTGTTCCATGCAATAGAGACAAACAGTCAAACTTTACTCATTGTTATTTATTCCTCATGCAGCTGTGACCCGCAAGAGTGACTGCCCCACCTCTCTCTTTACTGCCAAGTCCTCCCTCTCTGGGGTTGCTCTCACAAGACGGCCCTCATTCGGGAAGAACCGCCCGTTTATCCATCAGTACGAGGTCAAGGGTCAATCCAGCAAGCCCAGCTCTGCACCTGCGACCCCTGTGAAGGTTAAGGAGACTGGTTTCAAGAGAAGTATATCGTTTGGGGGCGGGGCTAATCCGAAACGCCCAGCTGGTAGTGAAAGGATAGACACCACAGCAGCAGCTACTAGCAAAGGTACTCTATTGCAAGGGACAGTACACTTACTTAATTATTCCCCTAAAATTGAAATTTATATGCCAGTAATGAAGTGTGCTTAGTTTGAAACCTTCACTGTACATGTGCTAAATGTATCAAGTCAGTGTAGTAATGGTAGACCTAGAATGGCGTTCTAATCTCTCTGTGTGTGTGTGTGTTTTCAGGTGCTCCTAAAGCTACCGACTATTTCTCTGAGATACGAGAATTTGAGGCTGAGATGATGAAGCACGTTCACAAGTACCCTCATGATATCCTACCACACTAGCAGTCATGTCAACTCCCTGCATGTTGTAGCTTAGCCTCACTACATGCATGGTGTGGGTGTGATACTTCCTGCATGCCATTCAGTACTTCAACTACGTACAGTATATTGCACTTCATTGTATGTTTAGAGCTGAAGTATATAGCACTGCTATTTTAAGTTGTCTATCTGGCTTTAATACTACTGTATTTGTTTATCACTTGCATGCTGTGTGTGTGTTCCTTGACTTCTTCTATACTGGCTCCATTGTTCCGTGAGTTCGTGCAGCGCTACACTTCCACTGTCGAGACTGTGTTTGGTGGTGGACGTACCATCCGACCTAAACCTGCCACGCCTCCATTTGGCAAGACCACACCCATTTTATCGGCCACCCCAATACCACCGTTATCTATGGACCCCTTCCATAGAGCTACTAATTCAATGGCACCCCTCCTTTCCAGTGCAACGACCAATCAGATAGCAGCGCCAAAGACAAGTATTGAATCGCAAATTCAACCTACTGTGACGACACCTCGAATGAACTCTGACCCTATAACTAAACCTGCAGCTGATGAGCCGCCCTCACTAGTAGGAGTCACCCAAACTGCCAAGGACCTCATGCTGATGATGGGAAATCTACTCACCAAACTAACTCCTGACCAGCTGCCATCGGAGACACCTCCTGTGATTCTCGAGTGCCCCGAAATGATTACTACTGTTGGATATTCTAAGCGCTACGAAGAAGAGAAACAATTGCAAATGTCCACCACCAGTTTGATGAAACCTGCTGTATCTGATCTTGGATCCGGACCTGGCATATCTGGCATACCTGGAATGGAACCTGGCCTGAAAACATCAATGGCTCCTATGTGTATACCGTTGTCCTCTCAAGTTCTAAGTTCGCTTGTATCGCAAAAATCGATTCCAGTGATAAATGAACGGACTGGACAACCGAGTGTTTCGATTCCCAACCACATCTCTAACTTTAGCAATATTTCCCAAAGTGCTCTACTAGCTGGCCAAATTGTCACCTGCCTTCAACCGAACGTTGACATTACTGCAACAACTTTGAGCAATCAAATCCCCATCTCTTGGCTGCCCCAACTCAGCTCCCTGCTCCTGCCTACTGTTGCTAACCACACACCTATACCTAACTCTAACAGCCCAACTATTGGAACAGTGAAAAATGGAACCACCTCTCAGTCTCAGTATAACTTGCAAGCTAGCAAGGAGAAGATGGTGGGAACTGCGAGCAATGCAAATAATAGAGTGCCTTTAGCGTCTGTGCAAAAGGCACAATTTATGGTACCACAATGTTCACGAAAAGAGGCTCTTAAATGCACGGAGGATAATCATGCCCAAGAGAATGCGATGCCTTCCCCGAAGAGGTTCAAGTTGAGTGCTACAGGTTCACAGCGGCAATTTCCTGTGAAAGATAGTCAACCGCTGGCTCAGCTCAGGAGAGCCAACTAACAGAGCTTACTAGAACTAAACTAGGAGATTAATTCAATAAGTGTGGTTCTGTTGTACTGAGAATTATTAATGTGTGCAGTATACTGTGGCTATAAGTGTACGTGATTGTGTTGATGACCCTATTGTTGACAATAACAATGAAATTAATTGTCTCGAGTCCTGGCCGCGGATTAGTCCTTATATGCTGGTGGTTCATTGTGCATCTGTAGGGCACTAGTAGATTCTGTAGGGCTTCAGTACAAGCCTATAGCTGATATCAAAAGTCTGATACAGAGCAACTGCAAGCAAGGAGAGCGATATACTGTTAATCTGCTATACAAGTAAGATACCAAATGCAGTGAATGTGCTGCTCCATGCAAGTGAACTGAGTTGCTAGGTAGAGCTTTATTGTACTGTGGCTGTACAGTGCAAAACTTTAGGGTGGTATAGTTTTAGTTTAGTGGTGTTTCAGCATGAGAAACTTACAGTGCATGTGCTTCTCATAATAAGTGCTAACTTAATCCTATACTTTTGTCAACCATGCATACGATGCCTAATAGACACTAGTTGATATAGCTAGATCTATATAATTATGTTATACATGGGAAGTATACATGGGAAAAGTGCCTCAGAGGAGGTGTACTATGGGACTTAGTATATACCTATATACAACCAGTTACTTAGTATCCCGTCAAACTTGTTGTATTACACTAGTATCTAATTCTCAAATTAGACACTTTTTTGGAGGTGTCCATGCATGTGATTTAGAAGCCTTCAGGCATGCGTAGTACCCTCACTACACTCGGGATACTCTCATAGACACCTCATAAACAGTGTCTAACTATCTCATAAATGCCGACTGGGATATTTTGTTATTGCAAGTGCAACATTATAATTCCCTTGTGGTTATTACCATAATTGGCCAGGGTTCGTGTATACTTTAAAGCATTCCACCCACCAACTAAACGAACTTTCATAACATATGTTTTCACTCATACAGTTTCACTGATTAACGCCCTGAACTTCATGTACAAGCCAAGTATCGATGGCTAGCTTCCAAATATTTGTTGCTTACATTCTCGCTACCACATTGGTACTGACTGCAGCTGGTGCCAAGAACAGAACATTACATATCCTTTGTCTATTACCGTACAACGAGCCTCCATTCTATCCATCGTGGGATGATGGACCTCAGATCAGATTAGCACTGGAAATGGCCAAAGAGGAGATCAATAATCAGACAGCAATACTACCAGAATATCGTATAGAACTGATTCACAACAACAGTGGATGTCAGCACACAAGTAAAGCTTATGAGGCGGTGTTTGCCAATGTCTATTCTCAATTTGCTCCCAAACGAGTGGTTGGTATTATAGGTCCTGGTTGTTCGAGTTCATCAGCTGCAGTAGGTTCGTTGCTAGGTCGTGAGCAGCTGTCATTAGTGACAGTTCATAGCGGAGGCAGCCTGATACTGGCCAATAGAACTACATATCGTTACGCTCTGAGCTCTATCAGCTCATCGGAAAAATTTGCTAAATTAGCCGTGGAACTAATGATAAAGAACAGCTGGACCAAAGTGGGAGTATTATTTGAAGAAACTCGTACATTTTACTCATCAATTGCCAGTGAAGTCCAAAAACTTGTATCACTAAACAGAACACTTAGTATTGTTTCTACACCTGTGTTCAATACCTACATACCACTAAGAGAACTGGTACGAAAAAATGGCCTTCGGATAAACTTCTTGCTAACAGCGAAGAACATCACGCAACGAACTCTTTGTCTAGCACAACATTTCGGGATGGTATATCCAGCCTACCAATGGATTGTCACCGTCAACACATTCGATGAGATTGCTAGTAACGTGAGCTTCTATTACGAGGGTAAAAAATACACATGTTCCGAAAAAGACATTAAAACTATTGCTCTCGATAGAAGTTTATTTCTTGTCTATCGATTATCAGCAATCAACGAGTCGTCACCGTCAACCTATTCTAGACATTCATTCAACGAATACGATCAACTCATTCAAAAAGGAATCGAGGAAAGCAATTTGCAGAGCGGCCTACTTAACAGGCCCGCTATCGAGTATTCCGTATGGACCTCGTACTTTTACGATTCACTGTGGGCGTGGTCTGTTGTTTTAGACAACCTTACAGAAAGTCTTGACCTCAGAACTTACAAATACGGAAATACAACCGTGTCGGATATGATTTTAGACGAGTTCTATCGCTTGGATTTTAAGGGTGTGTCAGGAAGAATTGCGTTTGACAATAAGTCGGGATTTGGGTTGAGATCTGTTTCTGTGCTACAGGTGACAAATGGCATATCAAAAGCTGTTGCTTATCTTAAGAACGGAAACACGCTTATACCGATAGACAATCTGTTGGAATCAATACCTGACAAGTTTGATTCTGCAGATACAGTGAGCAATGAAGTTGTTGGTATCTTCTTCACTATTACAATCATAGAACTGGTGGTATTGGTGGTGCTAAATCTTCTCACGTACAAATATCGGACCCATCCGTCCGTTAAAGCATCATGCATCAAACTAAACCAAATCATGTTCGTCGGATGCTACTGTTTCATTCTAACAATATTTTTCTTCACTCTGCAGTCTTCTAAACTACTGAGTAATGTTCCATGGGTAACTGTGGCACTGTGTAACCTGTCTTGGTACTGGATGCTGCCTCTATCGTTTACACTGACTTTCGGAACAGTGGCTGTTCGAACGTGGAGATTGTATCGCATATTTACACACTATCTGAATCCAGGACGCTTCATTACTGACTTCTACCTCATCGTGTTTGTATTCATTTTGTTATTGATAGATGCGCTATTTGGAACAATCCTGACAACACTTAATCCTCAACATTTTGGCCTAATTAATACAACTTCTATTGATGGAAATGCAACATTTTTATACTATTTCCGGACATGTGGAAGTCGAATTCCAGCGTTAACAATTGGACTAGTTGTCGGTCCCAAAGCTTTGCTCATGGCAGCTGTGTTGATGCTTACTGTGCTAACTCGGAACATAAAGAGCAAATCCTTCACCACGAAGACTTTACGTATACTAATCTATCTAATCATCCCAGTGATGGTGCTGGGATTTGTAATATATTACTTCTTCTATTTCGAGGTACCGACATTGACCGTACCTTTCTACTCATCAGTGATAACTTTTAACATCATGTTAGTGTTGTTTGTTGCTTTGATATGTTTCCCGCCACTACTGCCCAAGTTACAAGAGGGATTCTACAAAATTGTTCGAAAGAACAAACCACTGTACGAGGCTCGTGTGGAGATCCAAATTAACAGTTTACCCATATCCTTTTAAATTCTTATTCTGCACTGTATTATTATTCATAATCATTAATTGTACTCATGCATCATAATGCATAACAGTAGTCATGTGTCCCTCGATCCCTCTGTCGTTGGCATACATCAAAAGGGTCCCAGCAGATTCTTAGATCTTCTGAGTACTCTGCATGGGAAAGCGTATATAAGTTTAATATTTCCAAAACTATAAAGGAGGTTAGCAACGAAAATATTTGTTACTGCACATCGGGATCATTAAGACGAAAGTCAAATGAGTTATGTACACATGCAACTGACACACGACATAATTAATATAATCATGATTCTCAGTGTTATCTTGCTGACTTGAACTGATCCAACTTTAGCATTTTTTGTCACATGAAAATGTCGTTATGCAAAACTTAATGTATTGATCGTTACCAAAAATGGACATTTGTCCCTTTAGACACCTATTATGCTAAAATTATTCCAAGCATAATTTATCAGGGCCTAACTCTGCATGGCTGTTATTGAGATACGCCCCCTTTTTTTCTGCAAACAAAATTAAAAATTGTATTGCTTGACAAGCTAGATGGCTAGAATGGGACCAGGGTGACTGATTTGGCAAAGAAACACTCGGTGACAGAATAATAATTATGGTCCCCTCTACAGAAGAGGGAGCAAGCATGCAGGTTCCGAAAACCCTGCCCTAAACGCTTTTTGCCTTGCATGGCATGTCCCCCCTCGTCATTCTTGCTGCTGAATGTATGGGGTGTGTACAACACCGTAATTAGTGAGTAAGATTTATGGGCAAAACAAAAATGACAACTTGAGCGGGTGAACTGAAAACATGGCCCATGGCCTTATGCATAGGCGCCAGGCCAAGTGGAACCAGCCGCACCTGTCACATGCAGTACCTCCACCAGGTAGGGAGCAATCCTTTCACCTGCTCTATGCTGTTAATCCCACTAGATGAGGACCATAATTACTTCAACCATAGCCTCGATCCCAGGCCGAGTTTTCGCTTTTATAACGGCTAGGCGAACAACTGGGCCTGGTACTAGTTGTCTGCGCATGCGTCAAATTTTCATTGTATATTTGTGGTCGGCAAAAATATTTAATAAATCAATAATGGAAATTTGTACACAGAAAATGCACAGAGTGAGTACACAAAAGATGCACATAGGGAGCTGCTTCACAAAGGCCTGGGGAGTTGCCAGTTGTGCTGCAGCACAATTACAGTGACCCAGGGCAACTTCAGGATGATTGAATGCCTTCAAATTACGTTTCAAAAAGATTTAGCAGGCTGCTGGACTTCTCTGATTCTAGGCCCCAACTCGTAACTCATTGCTTGAGAAAACGTAGATTCTCTTGATGTCTCTGAGCTACCCAGCAACGCTCGAATGAACAGGTCATACTCCAGTCCTGTGTCTGTGAGTATAGGACAATAATTATTAAAAGAAACCAAAGACGGTTAAACCCTTACCTCAAACTGTCCAGTCTCGTCCGTTAGTATAGCCAAGAGGAGCACTGTTGGGATAGCTGGATATTAGCCATTCCTGTACAGAGAAGTAGATATTTTAAATACGTGTAGATCTATACATATTAAATTTCTCGGTTATAGTGTCATTGTCGACGAGCTGATGATGGCAGCACCAAGTTCTCTAGCTCACACTCTTCACTTGATCCACCATATTAATGATGAAACTATAGTCTACCTACATTCTTGCCAAACATGAACAAGACTTAACTTGATAGCATAGCCGGCCATAGGGCCCACACAAAAATATCTGACCTTAACAAGCTTGACAAAGCTTTATACCTCTTCCCTTGTTGTTCAGTCTTCAGAATAAGCTTCAGAGAAGAGAGAAGCTTCAGCTAAGAGCCATTCCAATCGATTCCAATAATGATAAAACGGGAACTGACTTCTAGTACACGATAGTACACGAATATAAATGTCACGAAAGTGAACGAGAATATCCATTCGTCAGAATCTGACGAACGATTGACACATGCGCAGACAACTAGTACCAGGCCCAGTTGTTCGCCTAGCCGTTATAAAAGCGAAAACTCGGCCTGGGATCGAGGCTACTACTTCAACCAGAGTATTAATGCTTTGATTAAAGGCCGCGGGATAAAATAATATTTGAACCCTAAACCGAAACTCGTATCCTCGACCCCAGGCTGAGGCTAATTTATTGCTCGATGATGTGAGTTGCATCTCTGAAAATGCGTAGATCTACATTGCAATTGCTGGATAAATATAGAGTTACATAGCTCGATATAAAATACCTTCATCAAGTTGAATTGATTATAATGGAACTAACTGCACATTTGACTCACTGCATGCCCAGTCTGTGTATATTGTAGTCACACCTGCAAAACTACTACCAATCCTCCACTCAGACAGTCTATTATACCTACACTTCTGGCGTGTGTTCATAATTATCTATTTAATAGTCTCATGAATCAGCCGCACCTTTGGTGTCAAAGGTGCGGCTGATTCATGAGACTACCTATTTTATTTTAGTGGCGGCGGCATAGAATTCTACAACAGGCGGTAGATCATAATTATGATTATTGCAGAAAACATAAGAGGTTTGAACGAAATACGCCCCTTTTTTGCAAAGTATGGCTTTTAGAATCACTGCTGATCCCAAGTTGGAGCAGTTCTTAGTCGCTACAGTTGAGTTAACTGGACGAGTACTAGGAGCAGGTGCTTATGGCAGTGTGGAGGAGGTGGAGATACCTGGAGCAACGGTAGCTGCCAAGAAAATGCACCAACAGCTTGTCAACCTGGGTTCTCCACAGCAGGTATAGTTACACTGTTATTTTTCTAGCCTGCATAGACTAATTTACTGGTATTTCCTCAAGGTTGAGAAATGGGTGACTGATTTTGTGGAGGAGTGTAAACTGATGAGCCAGCTCCGTCACCCTCACATAGTACAGTTCCTGGGGGTGTGCTATCTCCCTGGAGCCCAACTCCCCGTCCTACTGATGGAGAAGCTACAAACCAGCCTCGACAACCTTCTGGAAACCAGCCCCAACATTCCTATTGACCTCAAAGTGCACCTTCTGACGGGGACTGGCCGAGGGGTGGTCTATCTGCACAGCCGCACTCCACCCATTGTCCATCGTGATCTGTCTGCCAAGAACGTTCTAGTCGATAACGGTCTCAATGCCAAGATAGCAGACTTGGGTGTTTCTAAGATTGTGAACATTCAGCCTGGCCAGCTAGCTGCCTCGATGACTCAAATGCCAGGCACTGGTGTGTACATGCCACCAGAGGCAGCTCAAGAGGAAGGGGTCACACGATACAATACTGCCATAGACATCTTCTCCTTTGGTGTGGTATCTCTCTTCACACTGACACAGACCTTCCCCAAAAGTCTCAAACCTGCTAATTATCGAGATCCTGCTACTCAAAAAATTGTTGGCCGATCCGAAATCGAACGCCGTGAAGATTACATTGCTCCAATGAAAGCAGCTCTTGGTGAGACCCACCCCCTAGTCCAGTTGACCCTCGCTTGCCTGGCGTATGACCAAGAAGATCGACCTTCTGCTGTGGTGGTGTTGAAAAGATTGGAGGATGTTGGAACAACACTCCCTCAGAACTGCACCCAGACCAAGCTAGAACTGATTCAACAGGTGGCTGTGAAGGAAGAAGAAGTGCAACATTATTATTACAAGAACCAAGGTTTAATCAATCAGTTTCAGCATCAAATGTCTGTCCAATTACAAGCATCTATCGATCGTCATCAAGCTGAGAATCGAGAACAAATTCGTGGACTGGAAGAACTGATCACTCTCCAACAAAAGCAGTTGGAAGTTCAACGCAAAGAAATTGATTGTCTTCTCTCCAGTTCAGTGAGGTCTCTAAAGCTACAGCCTCGGGAGGACACACCTCAGGGCTCAGGACAGAGAGAGGTGACTGTGTGAGCGGGGAGTCCTTTATGCATACATGGAGTTGTGCCTCAATATGTATTGTATTGTACAAATAATTTTTATCATGGTTGAGTGTGCTTTTGATTGATGTTGTCTAACAAGAAAAGTTTTGTTAAGCAACAGCATTGTGTCAGTGTGGTGGGATGGCAGCAACCAACTAAAACCTTTTATTATGCGTCAATAGTACAGCCTTGTTTACAGCACAATAGCTAATACACTTTCTCTAAAAAACTTGACCATAATTATAATGTTAGCTCAATGAGCTCTATGTATTGTAGTACTTACCATTTCTTTGATGTACGCATAAAAGTGACACAGTTTTTCAATTTTTACAGATAGCCATAAACAAAACCACAAAAGCAATCAATATTGTTGATTCGAGCACTGGAAACGCATTGCTACCACACAAGTCGACCACACCACAACCAACTGTTCCTACTGCCATCACTTTCAACTGGACGACAAGATGCAAGGACATACCAAAGGCGATGATTGTGAACGATCAGCCTGTGGCTATCAACGGGAAGCTGTACACGAGAAGCTGGAGTAACGGGACTACGACTGTGACTGTGTACACACCAGATCAGGATAGCTGGGATGAGCTGCCACCTCCTCCAGTGGGTGACTTCGCCATAGCAACACTGAGAGGTCGACTGTTAGTGGTCGGAGGTGAGGACAAGTCTACTAATGAGAAAATGAATACCATCCTAACGTTCGATGAGAGCTCTCAACAATGGGTCCAGTCACTTCCCCACATGCCAAAAGCATTAACTTTGCCAGCAGTTGTTGAATATCAGAACCATCTGATCGTTATCAGTGGACTTGACTCACACTACACTAGGATAGCTGACGTGAACATTCTGAACACAAGTAACAAATGGATCACAGCCGAACCACTTCCCTGCACTGGTGACTACAGCACTTGCCTAATTGAAGACACACTGTATCTTATAAGTCAAGACACTAAAGAAGTGTTTCGAGCTCATGTACCCTCCCTCATATCACGAGCCAGTTTTGGTGTGTGGGAATCTGTCGCAAGTGTGCCATTCTATTGGTCATCTCCCATCGCCGTCCGCAACACCCTCCTGACTATGGGGGGTAGGGAAGGACTAAAAGGTGACGCTACCTCAAGCATCCATCTGTACGATCCCACTAAAGACCAGTGGACACAATGTGGTAACCTTCCCGAGAAAATGAAGTGTTGTCATTGCATTGAACTATCAAGCGAACTGTATATACTAGGTGGTTTAATAAATGGCTTCGCTATCAGATCTGTGTTCATATCCATCCCATATATAACATAGCACACTACCAGTACTATATAATAAATCTGTGTTTATTTATTGATGTATTGTACAACATGTTCTTTTTGATGAAATAAAATTGTGAAATTAATGTCTATATAATTATATAATTACATTACAACTCCGAAATGTCACAGAGAGCTCACAAGGTCAAAGCATATAAAGCGTAAATTCTCGCCTGTGTTTTAGCGCTCCCCCTCGCCCAAACGTGAATGGGAAGGGGGCTGCGAAAGGCCCCCTTAACCCCAGTGCTCGATGGCCCCTCGCTTTGATTTGGGTACTTTAAAGGTTTCAGCACATTCAACGGGTACTCGAGAGTGTGTACACTAGTACCAACTTCATCATGTCCTGGTATATAGATATATAATTATGTCGTCCGGCAGTTCCAAGAATACTTGACACTGCCAAAAACATCAAATAAGGATTCCCTGCATATTCCGGCCCTTATTTGAAAAAGGGGAGAGGCTGGATTGATTGGGTTACCAATGGAGAAAAAGGGGCCAACAGAGTGAGGTCAGTAGGTGAGAGGTTGTTGCAGAAATGTGCACGTGAATCAGACGAGGTAGCAGCTATAGCTAGAGATAGAAATGTTAGCAAGAATCTTTCGTTACTAGACTTTTAAACCTCTGGCATCTTTTTTACCATTTCCTGCGCAATTGAGCGGTTGTTTATTTTGTGCTGCCTTAACACATCATCATCATCTTCATCGGCAACACCCTTCTGACTGTGGGGGGTAGTCATAAACAGTTAACCATACATCTAATGTATGATGATCCTAAAGGCCAGTGGACACATGTGGTGACCTTCCCGAGGAAATGAACTCTTGTCAAGGAAATGAACTCTTGTCATTGCATTGAACTATCTGGCAAACTGTGTGTCACTTGGTGATGCAAGTGATCTCACATAAATTATCAGATCTGTGTACACACATCAATAATCCCATTCATTAGTTTTACAACACTAGTATGTACATATCAGTATTCGTAGAATGCATATTCAGGTGATTAATTATACAACAGCTAGCTGGTATTTATTGAAATGTCTATATACGGCCGGGTTCTGGTAACATAATTATAGCTAGCTATATACGTGACTGTAATGGAAATATGACCATTATAGGACAGTGCATGATAGCATGCGTTATTGGATCTACATAATTAACATGCTGTTCTATTTAACCATCATGATAAGAGATATAATAATATATATGACACATGTAGCAATTCGGTACCCAAGACCAGTTACTATGACAACACTGTCAACATGAATAGGAGGTAAAGATGTGAACTGATTGCACAATGAATAATGACAATGAACATTCCTGACCTAACCACACAAAGCACACACAAACACACAACATGCCTCAGGGGACGGTTTGCTGATAACAAAAAGACGATTACTCACAAAAGAACAAAAAGTGTCACAACCATAAACACAAAACGTTCATCAGTTCTCCACACCACACACACACACACACGCACACGCACAGAATCATTTGTCCTTGTCTTTATGGCTCCTCTTAAACAGATGTGAAGTGGATATTTTTCTGTCTCTAGAGTCTTTAGAGTCTTGCAAACGATCTGAGCTGTCGTGGTTATTCTCACTAAGTTCCTGTTCTCTTGCTCGACTGGTTTCAGTTAAAGCCGCCATTGCTGGGAAATTTAGTGTTCCGTACGTAACTTTATTCTCGTCAATGACCTCTAACCCCTCTCTCGGTGGCAACAGGTCGCTACTAGACGTGGCCCTTTCGTCGCGATGCTTCACTTCTATTAAGCTTACATCAGGACTTAGTGGTTGCACAGATACACTAGGTTGTGGCACCATCGAACTATTAACAGGGCTGGTAACAGAGTCGGCTGTTGTAGGTGTACTATCACGTGGGAAATTGAGTTGTGTGTACGAATCTTGAGCTATGGGCGTCGAAGTTGCTCTGTTTCTGAAACCGGGGACAACTTCGGCATAAGTTCCCATACCATTTCCTCTCAGCGGGGTAATGCTTCCATTGCCGTTAGCGACTGACTGATGACGAGGTGGATAATCCATATTAGCGTACCTCGTTTCACTAAACACTTCGTTAACGCTACCTTGACCAACGTTGACGTTCTGGTACAACATTCCTGGTTGATTCTGCTGCGCTGTCACTTGTTGTTGGGGCAGTACGACATTCTGATAAGTGACCCCGGCTGGTTCCTCACCGATAACAGGATGGGTAGCGTGTCCGTTCACAACTTGGGGGCCAGTTAAATTACGAGAGCTTTCAGTGAGGGAACTTTGGCTGCTAAAACTGCTTTCTGAAGAGCGCCGATTTTGTGATGTGCCAGACGAGACAGTGTTCAATCGCCTGTGTCTGTGATTGTGACGTGCGGGGGGCAAGCTCATACTCCCAGAGGTGCGGTGAGGATTAATCTCCTGCAATAAAGTTCCGTGTACTCGATCTCGCGTCATCTGTTCTGTTCTATCGAAATCGATTTTCGTATAATCCGTGGGCAGATTGGCGGGATTTGGTTGAGGGGCCGGGTGCTCAGCCGGTGGTTTTTGAAATTCTACAGGAATGTATTGTCCCTTTTGAAGGGGTGGGGGAGGTGGAGGGGGTGTGACCAATTGTTCGGCTTGTGCCAGTGGGATCCCGTTTTGCCCAATGTTCGTATAGTTACCCTCTTGTAAAGTAGCGGGTGGAGATTGTTGTCGCTGTACAAAACTCATAGTGGCCAGATCAGGAGGTCTACTTTCAGAAGGGAACGGCGACAAGTCTCCATTTTGCTGTTGCTCCCCTTGGTTTATATTTCGCGCCACCAACTCGAAAATCTTACTGGCACGTTTAGACGAAAACGCATACAATCCCTCGCCCCCAGGGCACTTCCTCCCGGCTTCGAATGAGAACACTTCACCGTCACAGCCATACTTGCGGAGGAATCGCAGCGGCCACGTCCATTTATCTGAGCTTGAGCTATCCGTGTACACTAGTTCTGTTTCACTCACTTCTAGCAGTCCTCTTTGACCCGACGCTCGGTCTACGTTTATATTCTTGACAAAAAAGAAATTTGGTGGATGCTTCTGACCACCTACGCAGTTTCCCATAGCAACTAGTAGTGGGTGTACCTGCAAGGAGAAAAACACTAATGTTAACGGAGGTTGTAACGCAGGACATTATTGCCGTATAGTGGGTATATTTCAAGGGTATAAATGTTCGTGGTTTTCGCGGATTAGGCATGTGCCGCGAACATTAATTTATAACCGTGAACTTAATATCGCATGCATTCATGTTGCAAAAAAGCATTATTCCACAAAAATTAAATCCGCGAAAACCTTTCTAAAGGCATTTCCGTGAAAATTTTTACCCTCGAAATATATCCGCTATACGGTACTAATTAATGCACATCACACATTAATTGTAATTATCAGCTCTAGCTACTAGGGGCAGCCACAAGATACAATACAAGTTATGGTAAACAGCACACACATATTTAAAGGAGATACCATAAACGATGCTATGGTGGTTTAAACAACACATGTGACTACAGCAGTGACAGATGTTCACTTTCCCAGAAGAATTAGTTTAGAAAACATATCCCATGCAGTAGTTGTACCAACAGTACACCAGTGCATGCATACTAGTGGTATAGGAAAGTAGCTATGCTAGTCAACATTGATATGTTTTCAATAACAAACACAAAGTAATTCCATGCACTTGCTTTGTAAGATACAGCTACCAAGTAGCGACTAAATGGATCATTTAGCTTTGAATTGGACAATCCTAACCCAAGTTATGGCCTCTCAAAGTTACAGGTCATTTTCAGAAAAACACCAAGGCTAAGGTAACTAAGGTAACATGCTTTTTTCTATAAAACAGGACAGCAGAAAGCAATCACTGATATAAGCACATCACTAGATTGGCCTTTCAAAGGGCTACAAAATGTATCTCTTTATTGTGAAATTGGACAATCCTCACTCAAGTTATGAGCTCTCAATGTTAGCTCCCAAAACAAGCCCATAATCCCACCATAAGCATTAGGTCACAATGTACTAACAGTATACACTTTCTCAGACTATTATAGCACTTCCCTTGCAGGTGGTGTGAGTACATTACTTCAATAGGTTGCCCTATAATACATCTAAAGAAAGTGCACGTGGGTAGGTCTATACAATGAGTGGTGTACATCTAAGAGTGCCGGGTTGGCAGGTGCAGTCCTACCAGCCCTATTAGCAGAGTGGTGTTAGCACACAGAAGCAATGGAATGACCTTTAGAGATGCCGGTAAACATGTACACGTAATTGAATAAGGACTAACCCCCCGCCCACACTAATAGAGGAAAAGGCATCATGCAAATTGACAAACAGAGCTATAATTATACACTACACAATAGTATCTAGTACTAGCCATACACGTAGGTAATGTCCATATTGATGAACTATAGTGCAAGGTTCATAAACATTCTCATGAAAGATATCATTACACACGTGTATGGAAACTGTTACAGTCTCTCATGCACCAATTAGGCTCTGACCTGATCTTCCCACACTAAGGCACTATGTTTAGTAGCACTATAGTATAGTGAGTGCATGGTACTCCCACCAGCAGTTGAGTATAGCCATGCTTAATGATGCATGAGCTGACCACACGGTCAGAGTATCAACACCAATGAAGGCTAACAGACAACAATGACATCACAGCTCTCCCTAGAGAGTATACACTAAATCAAGTACACAACGTAACTATAACAACCAGTCAATGGTTGCATGGAAACTTCTGACAGTTTACTATATTAAAACAGTACATGTACATTAGTGCAAGCTAGTGGTATTCAATACAGTTATCATGGGGTACTTTCTTGAGGACAAGCGCTTTAGACTCTAGGACTCCATTACAAGTAGAAACAAAAACACAGGCCGACATGTTTAAGTTTCAACACACAAACTAGTGTAAGTCTTCTCCACCTCCTGACCTGTATCCACACTGAGCACCACACACACACCACAATGCAGGGACCACCCACACACCACAATGCAGGGACTACCCACACCACACCACACAATGCAGGGACCTCCCCCCCACACACACACACACATACAAGGACCACCCACCACCCACCCACACAGAAGTGAGGCAATACTACACTAGCCCATCCCAAAACCATAATCTCGTAATTATATCAACAACATAATTATATCAACAACAACTGAATACCACTCCCTTTATTGAGGGGGGATTAAACAGATTATGGCCAGGCTAATGTTTCACAAAGAGTGCCTGAGTTACAGTAGCCGCTAACTATGGCAACAATATTGGATAGAGGGGAGTGCTTGTATGGCTTCTGTTGGTAAGGTCCCACAGGTGGGTGCCAGGTTGGGCACATAATGTGAGCTCTTAATTAAGTGCCCACACTTGAACTAAGTGACAGATTGGAATGCCAATTAGTGGACTGACTGTTGTTTACAACATACACATAATACATACAGCACTGAGTAATACCACCTATAAGAGCATTGCGTAA
>NC_087387.1:6043057-6150557 GCF_963675165.1 Halichondria panicea
GGTTATTAATGTGTATAGAGCCAGAGGAGGCAGGACACGCATCACGTGCGCCTCAGTAATTAACAATCCGAAAACAACTAGACAGGGATTTGTGCAACGAGCCAAAACAGCAGCAACAATTTAGTTATCATGTAGTGAAAGGATGTACTAACTTATGGATCGCTGATCCAGTGGGATCCCGACTCATTAGCTTGAAATTCCAAAAATTGGTTTTCACTGGCTACTATGCATGGAGAGCAGTCTAAGGAGGTTAACTCAGGTTGGTTGCCGTCTTTCATTGCAGTTCACAGTATTTGAAAGTGATGTGAGCTTGCTAGAGAGCACAGCAGTAGATAAGATCTATCACAGGCACCATAGCTACACTGACATCGATGGAAAGGTTAAAGGTCAAAAGCTATTGTATTCATTGCCATGTGACTGATAACGTAGGTACTAAATATGACAAATTCTTTGAACAATTAAGTTCATTTGGACACGCCCACTCACGTGATCAAAGCATTACCACATGAGTGGGACATGCCCAACACACATACGGAGTTATAAAGATGAAAAAAGTTCATAATTGTGTCCTCCCTCCTCTGCAGTAATTATACTAATGTTAACTACAATCCTCTCGCTCCCTCCTACAGAGCGTCCAGTATTCTTCCTGCAACACGGTCTCCTCTGCTCCAGCACCAACTGGCTCACCAACCTGGCCAATGAGAGTCTCGCCTATCTCCTTGCCGACGCTGGGTTTGATGTCTGGATGGGGAACGTCCGAGGAAACATTTACTCGAGGAACCACACTACGCTGAAACCAAGTCAGAAAGAGTTCTGGAATTTCACGTGAGTTGTATAACAGTTGATATGCACACAGTTTTCAAATTTCAAAGTGGTGTTTTTGCAAATTTGGTAGTAAACTGTAAGTGGTGGTGGTCATTTGTCTATCTTAGTGGTGGTTTTTTGTTTATAAAGGTGGTTTTGCAGAAACTTTGCTGTGTAAAGCTTATAAGAGCCAATGTACACTGTGGCTTACAGATGAGTAACCTCAATACTTAACTACATGTAGGTGGGTGAACCTCCCCCCCCCCCCCCCAACAAATGTTAATAATGACATCATCACATTAGTACTGTCTATGATGTGAATATGTAACTAGATCTACTGTGATGCACTAGCATGTAATAGGGGTGTGGTCAACAAATGTGGGAGTGGCCAAACATTTTACAGCGTGCAACCGAACCTTCCCCCAAGAACTTTTAATCCTAGATGAGACCCTGGCATGGTAATTTTCTTTTGCAAGTGCACTGCATATATAGTGTGCAATCCACTATACTTAATTATGTATACGTACTGTCAAATCTTACCTACTCTTGGTACTGTATGCATGACTAAGAGGTGTAATGACTAGGGACAGAACAGGTGCGGCCTAGTGGTTAGGGTGGTGGCTTAGTAGATCAGATGATAGATAAGGCGTGGGTTCAATTCCCTCTTGGGGGACTTTCTTTACAAATCAGTTAGTAATTTCCCTAAATTTTGAAGTCATCATACTTCTTCTCAAGTACATATAAGTTGGGGCGTCGCCCGGTTTCTGTGAAACGAAGTTTCACGGAAACCGGGTTACAACCTAACTTACCCTTTTTAAGGTTCTGTCTTTTTAGAAGTGGACGATATTATTTATTCTCAACTGATTGAACTGTATTGAACTGTATTGATGTCAAAGTATGGCCGCGAGATCTAGAATAGTCTCTATAGGTTGCTCCTCTGTAATCACACTGTACATTGGCTTTTAAGCTTTGCACTGTTGCAAAGATTCTGCAAACAGCTGTATACCAACCACCGGTATACCAACCACCGCATGCTGATCAGTGTGGGTATACAACTATTCCTCTACACATCTCAATAAGTATGTAAAACAGAGTAGAAGTCATTTCCTGTACTTGTATATTTCCCATCAGATTTGACGAGCATGCTGCACTAGACCTCCCTGCCATGATAAACTATGTCTTGAACACGAGTCAACAATCAGACTTGTTTTATGTGGGTCACTCTCAAGGCACTATCATGGGGTTTGCAGGGTTCACCATCAACCAGACACTCGCCAAACAAATCAAGACCTTCTTTGCACTAGCTCCTGTCACAACGGTTAAATATATTAAAGGACTATTTGAGTGGATGTCAGAGATACTAGTGAAAGATGCAATTAAGGTGAAGAGTGTGTGACTACACGATTGTGCTATATAAAGAATCTCTCCCCATTGTCTTTATATACAATTGTTTCATTGTGATTGGTATACTAATCATGTTCCTTTATATATACACACATGCAGTGGTTCTTCAATCACTTTGGAACTGGAGAATTCTTTCCGGACTACGAAATACTAAAAATACTCGGTAAAGACTTGTGCACTCCTGATTTGAAGTTTATAGATGGGCTCTGTGAGGACGTCCTGTTCCTCATCTGCGGCTTTGACCGCGGCGACACGAATATTGTGAGTGTAATTATAATTATTTGATCCGCTGTGGTCTATGTTACTGTGACTTATGTGAGACGAGGTGGCCGAGTGGTTAAGGCGATGGACTGCTAATCCATTGTGCTCTGCACACGTGGGTTCGAATCCCATCCTCGTCGATTTTTTGAAATTTGTTGCTCTAAATAATTTATAACATTGTACTGTGATTTATGTGGGACAAGATGGCTGGACTGCAAATCCATTCCTCAATCAGCACGTTTGTTTATGAAAAAGCGTGGGCTGAATAATTTCAAAAGCTAAGAGCTTGTGTTGTGAATGTCCAAAGTCATTGTTTTTAAACCGTATAGCGGGTAATTTTTGTGGGGTAAAATATTCGTTATTTTCGTGGGCAAGCTGACCTCCACGAAATTTTAACGTAGGCATGGCTTATCGGAACGTAGGAATGCCGTGCAGCCACGAGACTAAACGAAATTTTTACTCACGAAAACCACCTTTTCTCGAGTTGAACGAATTTTTTACCCCACGAAACTTACCCGCTATACGGTAGTTGAAACCTATTTCTCATCGAATATTTTTCGTGCCTACACTAATAATCCTACACTAATAATCTAATTACCTCACCCACCCCACCCCCTGTTTAGACTCGTCTCCCCGTCTACTACACCCACACACCTGCTGGTACGTCTGTCAAGAACACCATTCACTTTGCTCAGGTAAGGCCCTAGCGTTTCATTGGATTATGAGTAGTCATGATTCACGCTGCAGGAAGTGGACTCTGGGAAGTTCTGCAAGTATGATTATGGAACGAAGTTGAACATGCAGGCATACGGAATGGTAGGATTTGTAGTTCATGGGGCATGCACTGTATTGGTTTATGTATGCATCCGACATGCATATAACGTAGCAACTTAGCTATGTACATGTACTTGTATACTATAGAATGGTGTAATGTCTTATAGTTTGTTCCTCCAGCCCACCCACACACGCCCACTCCCTCACACCACCCACACATGCCCTCACACCCATACAGCCCAGCCCTCCCTCGTACAACGTGACAGAGCTGAATGTCCCCACTGCCTTGTTCACTGGTGGCAATGATTGGTTGGCTGACCCCACTGACGTCAATGCCTCCATACCACTGCTCAACACTACTGGTGAGGGAAGGCTTAGTTGTGAGAAGATCGTTGATTTCATGTTCAGTTTCTACAACTCTTTCAAATCAAATAGATTTGCAGTGTGCCATATACATGCACTGCAACAGTATGTGAAACTGTTCTACAGCAGTCACCATTGTGTAATAAAGGGTGGCTTGCTTGTATATAGGGACCCACTGATCTGGCTGTATTATGGACTAAGAGGGTGACCTGCTTATAGGGTGACAGGTTGCATGCCTGTCTATCAATGGAGGCATCCACACTGCACGTTTACAATGCACTATCATCCCTCCACACACACTATACAGGAAAGGTATTCTTCAGGAAGCATATTCCGAAGTACGACCATTTGGACTTCATTTGGGGCCTCGATTCTGCCACTCTGGTGTACAGTGACATTATCCAACTCGCTAAGAACATACTCAAACTATGAGGCCATCCTTATAAATAAGCTGTGGACTTTTTAATCTCCTGTGGTGTGTGTGTGTGATTTTACTTTTTACTTGTTGCGTTGTCTAGTACAAATATGGAATTTTTCTGATTCCGGTCAACAAAGATTTAATTGCGTTATCTAGTGCAAATATGCAATATTTCGATATTGAATTGATGCAAATCCGGTCAATGTTTGTGCTGATGTCGGCATATTTATGAGAGGGGGGCATGAACAGTATAAAATACCAGGTAAACAACAAAAAGTAAAATAGACCCATTAGCTATCTTGTGTGTGATGACTATGGTTGGATCTCTGCTGGTGCTGGTACTGCTGGTATCTGTTGCCCTCTCTCATCCACTCAGCTCTAACTATGGACAGGACCCAGAAGTCAACTATGGCCCGGTGAGTTGCATTTGCTGCTGCCGGGAAAACCTGCTACTTGTTTAATACGACGTACTGTTCCCGGGAAACCTGCTACTTGTTAATTGTATTAATGCGTACTGAGTTAGCTGCTTCTGTAATTTATAAGATCGATTAATGTACCTGTTGGTGATTAATTGGCTATAACTTACGGACCGTGGCAATATATAAATAATTTCTCTCACTGTAGATTGAGTTGATCACCTCTAAGGGCTATCCTGCTGAAACACACACAGTGATCACTGTGGATGGATATGTGCTGGAGATGCATAGAATTCCCGGACCAAAGGGGACGATGCATCAAGACGAGAGTGAGTGATGTGTGTGTATATAGTGTAGTGTGTGTGTGGGAGGGGGGGGTAATCCATGTGTGTTTGAAAATCAGAAGATGTATAATTATTGTGCATATAATGTACCTCAGAACAGCCTTAAATGGGAGTAGAGACAGTGTACCTTGCATCAGCTGAGTGGCTGTATCATAATGGTATAGCATATGATGAGTGAATAATAGTTGCTTGCTGTAATTATTCATTGTTCTGAGCACTTTGAAGTACAATGGATATTGTTTTCTGCCGGCCATCATTTTATTATTCATATTAGCACAATGAGACATAATTGCAGCAAGCGGTACATGTGATTAAGGCCTATACTCATGTGCTGACTGTTTTTGTTTTTTATGAAAGATAAAGTCTTTGTACATGTATGCACTCTAATCAACTACAACGTACAATCTCCTCCCTCCCTCTTACAGAGCGTCCAGTGTTCTTCCTGCAACACGGTCTCCTCTGCTCCAGCACCAACTGGCTCACCAACCTGGCCAATGAGAGTCTCGCCTATCTCCTTGCCGACGCTGGGTTTGATGTCTGGATGGGGAACGTCCGAGGGAACACTTACTCTAAACTGCACACACACCTCAAGCCAGATGAGAAAGCTTTCTGGGATTTTACGTGAGCTCAATAATTAATCATTATTATGTAAAACAACCATCAGGCATGATCTATATCTGTATAGTCTTTTCTACACGTTTATATAATTCGCATGAAATCCTGTATTACTCTCCTATATAGTAACAGTGCCGATATAATTATTCTGATTAGATATGACGAGCACGCTGCAATAGACCTCCCTGCCATGGTGAACTATGTCTTGGACACGAGTAAACAATCGGATTTGTTCTATGTGGGTCACTCTCAAGGCACCGTCATGGGGTTTGCAGGGTTCACCATCAACCAGACACTCGCCAAACAAATCAAGACCTTCTTTGCACTAGCTCCTGTCACAACTCTGTCACACATTCAAGGACTGTTTCACGTGTTGGCCAACCCACTCATCTATCCTGAACTAGAGGTATTAGTATTACCAACTACTGCATGCTTATAATTATATCCCTCTTCCTGTACACACAGTTTTTGCTGGAGCATATTGGTACTGGTGAATTTTTTGGTAGTAGTGACATCATCAAGTTCCTGGGCAAGGATGTGTGCATCCCTCAGTTTCATCTCATCGATGGTATCTGTGAGGACGTGCTGTTCCTCATCTGTGGATTCAACCCTGACAATATTAACATTGTCAGTATATTATCACTAAGGCATGCATACACCTTTATACTATAGGGTTACATTCGTAGCTAACTCTGAAGGGATAAAACTTGTATTGGGAACGTTCAATAGTGGTACAATAATTATGGTGTGTGTGTGATTGCTTTTGTGTAAAAGCATTCGTGTACGTGAAGCCTTCCCGTAACTTTAGTGAGGATTGTCCTATTTCACGATCAAGAGATTCTTGTAGCCTTGAAAGGCCTTATCTATAATGATGTGGTTAGATCAGAATTGTTTTTGTTTTGAAAAGCATTGGGCCTGTTTTATGGTTTTTAGAGGTAGATAATTTGCCTGATTTCTCTGATTACCCCCCACCCACCCCACCCCCTGTTTAGACTCGTCTCCCCGTCTACTACACCCACACACCTGCTGGTACGTCTGTCAAGAATCTTATTCATTTTGCTCAGGTAAGACTTGTATATTGCAAAGTGTTCAGTATAATTATACTTCGGTGCGCATGCGCAAGCGAGGTATACGGTAGTGTGTTTGTGTGTCTGTGTGTCTGTGTAGACTGCTACAGCTGCTTAAGGATGAATCAAGTGCAAGTAAGAGTTTCTTTAGGCTTCTAGTTATGTTTACTTGGATTTAAATTCGTGGATTTGCAAAATAATGCTTCGTTCTTGAGTTATTCCTAGTTTTGCTTACTTGGAATGCTATTGCAGAAGAGCACGTAGCCAAACTTATTTACCGAATGTTGCTACTCTACTTAGTAGTTAGCTCTGCACTAGAATGCTAGCTATTTGTAGCTGCAAGAGTGAGAAGAGAGCTGCAAGGCTCTGCAAGACGGCAGCCATTAATTTTAGACTTTAACTTTTGGCATCGATCGTTTTTAACAACACTCATGGTCGATCATATTACCCACTCTTTGAGTTTGCATGCATGATTGTAATTATTGAACTGCTATTAGTAGCTTTATGTTATGTAGCTTTGGCATCTCCACCGAGGCATCAGCACCTGCGGTGCTTTCATTATAACTGTCATTTGTTCATACATACATAGGGAGCCCACAATGGAAAGTTTGCAATGTATGACTACGAGAGCAAGGCAAAGAATATGAAAGCATACGGAACTGTAAGTATACTCTCACACCTCACACACACGCCCACTCCCTCACACCCACACAGCCCACCCCTCCCTCGTACAACGTGACAGAGCTGAATGTCCCCACTGCCTTGTTCACTGGTGGCAATGATTGGTTGGCTGACCCCACTGACGTCAATGCCTCCATACCTCTACTCAATACTACTGGTGAGGAAAGGCTTTGAACATAATTATACTGTTATAGCTACACGGAATTATAAGTATAGGTACGCATGATATAGCTATAGACACATGCATGCATGATGTAATTATAGCAGTATGTAATTGAATTCCATAATACAATTATAATTTGCATGCACTTTAATTAGTTGCCCTGGCAATACCGATATTATCCAAAGTTTACTTTACTGCATATGTTCTCACACACCTCATACGGACACACCACACCACACCATGCACACACCACACACTCCTCACACACACCAAACACCCCTCACACTCACCTCACACACCTCACATACCACACACACCACACACACACCTCACACACCTCACATACCACACACCCCTCACACACCTCACACACCACACATGTACAGGACATGTGTTCTATCGCAAGCATATCGTGCAGTACGACCATCTTGACTTCATCTGGGGACTGGACTCAGCTAGTGTTGTGTATAATGATATTATTAACATTGCCAAAACCATGTTGTGAAATTTCATGCGTTTTTATTTATGAATTTGTGCCAATAATAATTATTTAAGCTGTTATCACAAGACACACTTTTGACCATAATGAAAGAATTTGTGGGAATGTGAGCTGCCGTTTGATCTGCATGGTGAAGCCAGACTAACAGCTGTTTGTGGTATGTGTGTGTGGTGTGTGCCTGACCCCATATGACCATGAATGAAAAAACATGTTTTACGAGCATCAAACATAATTATGCACAAAATGTGCGGGCAATGATCACTTTGCAAAAATATTGTCGCAAATCCTGACTACCTAAAACATGCAGTCCCTCACATGTCACACAACACACAATGCCACTACACAAAGCATTCCCTCACATGTCACACAACACACAATGCCACTACACAAAGCAGTCCCTCACATGTCACACAACACACAATGACACTACCTAAAGCAGCCCCTCACATGTCACACAACACAATGACCGTCCCTCACATGTCGATCACACAACACACAATGACAGTCCCTTACATGTCACACAACACACAATGCCACTACCTAACAATACAGCAGTGTCAGCCCATGCACACAACACACAATGACAGTCCCTCATATGTCACACAACACACAATGCCACTATAATAATACAGCAGCTATTGTCAGCCCATGCATGCACACAACACACAATACAATGCAAGCTTGAAGCAGTGTATGGTTGAGCAGCTTTACTACCAATACACTATAATGAAGCTTGCATGGTGTATAGTCGTGGGACTGTTTCAATAGAAGAGCATTGACTAACAAAAGTTAGCAAAAGAAAAGAATAAAGAGTACAACATTCGTTCAGCAAGTGGGTTGAAGTTTAGATCTGCATGTGTATATATATAGAGCATGCAATTAATGCACACAGCAATTCTGTACTATTTGCTACCAACAATCATCATCATACATGCATCCCATGCATGCATGCAGATATTATGTTGTTGGGAAATATTCTCAGCTGGTTGGTGCTGCTCCTGTCCCTAGCTACTGTTACCAGGAGTGAGCACTATCACATTGTGCCAGTGGATTCAACTGATTTGTGTCATGACTATCAAAATGGAACTTGCTTTATTCTCGAGCAGCTTATTCAAACAGACCTGTTATCTGGTGGAGACAATCTCACCTTGAGCTTTCTACCTGGAGATCATGTGTTAACTGAGCAGCTATTGATTCGTAAATTCTCACATGTGCATATGACCGGCCAGAACACAAGTACAGCTGTAGTCAGATTTCACAGCAATGGTGAGATACGTTTTGTTAGTACTACTGAATTAAATATTGAACACTTGGGTTTTGTTGGAGCGAATGTCAGACCACAAAACTTGCATCGAGGATTAATCATTGATGGTGTGCACGATGTCTATATCAATGACTGCTATTTCATGGATTTTGAACTACTCAATCCGGCGGAAACCAGCATAGTTAAGATTGTTAATACTCAAAGTGCAACAATTGAGAGCACTCTCTTTATGAACAACACTGGTCAGGCACTGCACGTTGAGGCTGATGATGTGTACATAACAAATAGCAACTTCACAAAAAATGATGGAGGTGCAGTTGACATTGAATCAAACAACTCTCTGATCAACAACACAGAGTTCAACTACAACAGTGCTGAGTATGGAGGAGCAGTAGAAGTGGTATCTGGTACTGTAGTGATCACTTGGTGTACCTTCACAAATAACAAGGCTTCTCAGGTTGGTGGAGCGATTAGTGTTGTCTCCACCAGTGTGTTCATATCCAACTGTGAGCTGACAAAGAACAGTGCTGAAGAGGGTGGAGCAATTGGTGTTTCCTCAGGCAATGTGTCCATCTCCAACAGCACACTGAAAAATAACAGTGCTAACTCTGGTGGAGCAATTATTGTTTCCTCAGGCAATGTGTCCATCTCCAACAGCACACTGAAAAATAACAGTGCTAACTCTGGTGGAGCAATTATTGTTTACTCAGGTAGTGTGTCCATCTCCGATAGCACACATACAAACAACAGAGCTGCCCTTGGTGGAGCAATTGGTATTCTCTCAGGTAATGTGATCATCTTCGACAACACACTGATAAACAACAGTGCTAATTCTGGTGGTGGTGGAGCAATTTATGTTTATTACTCAGGCAATGTGTCCATCTCCAACAGCACACTGGCAAACAACAGAGCTGACTCTGGTGATGGTGGAGCAATTGTTGTTTTATCAGGTAGTAATACGTCCATCTCCGACAGCACACTGGCAAACAACAGTGCTGACTCTGGTGGAGCAATTATTGTTTCCTCAGGCAGTGTGTCCATCTCCAACAGCACACTGACAAACAACAGTGCTAAATATGGTGGTGGAGCAATTGCTTTTTTCTCAGGTATTGTGTCCATCTCCAACACTAACATTACTAATAACAATGCTGTGTACAGTTTAATCATTCGGCAGTCTAATGTGAAATTCACTGGATGGAATATTATCAGCAATAACAATGGCCCTGTCTATGCTTTCAATAGTCGAGTTGAGTTTAATGGACCTACAACACTTAGTAACAATCATGGTGTGTTTGGTGGAGCTCTCAGCATTATCCAGAGTCAAATGTACATTAACACAGAAGGAGTGATCATCACCAACAACACAGCTACCTCTGGAGGAGGGATATTTCTGAGAGAGAGTACACTCCTTGTAAATGAGCCACTAATAATCTATCAAAACACAGCACATCAATATGGTGGAGGAATTTATGCATATTCAAGTAGAGTTGAATTCCACTCCGTATTGATGCTGAGTGGTAGACCAATTCCTCCAAATACACCGAGTGAGATTGCTCAAAACATTGCTACGAATGGTGGAGGTATTTATGCAATTGCTACAACCATTAAACTAACTCTATCATACGTCACCATTGACTCAAACACCGCAACTGCTAAAGGAGGTGGAGTGTATCTAGAACAAAATTCGAAACTCTACATATTGAAAGATGACCTTGAAGAGCTGGATCAATTATATTACGTCAAGTTAATGATTAACAACAACTCGGCTCAGTATGGAGGGGGGATATTCGTGGCAGATGATACAGACAGTAGTACTTGTAGAGGAGAGGCCAACAAAACTAAGACCATTATTACTGACTGCTTCATTCAAACAATTCAACTGTATGAGGGAAACAGCAAAGGTCTAAACTATTTCAACACATTCATGACTAACAACACAGCTACCCAGTCAGGAGCAGATATCTACGGAGGTCTGTTAGATAGGTGTACAGTAAGTCAAAATGCTGAATATTACGATTCTGCAAATGCATTGGACTACATAAATAAAACCATAAAGTCCTCCACCGAATTATCAATCTCCTCTAAGCCTGTTCAAGTAATTGTTTGTAGTGATAACTATAATATTTCTACAAAAAAGGGACACACGTTTAAAATCAGTCTTATGGCTGTTGATCAAGTTGGAAATGCAATGAATGCCGCAATTCACAGTTCTGTTGTCAGTAAGAGTGGAATTAATCGTCTCAAAGAAGGACAGGCAGAACAGGAAGTTGGCAATCAGTGCACAGAATTAAAGTACAATGTATTCTCACAAGACAGTTTCGCTCAGGTGGAAGTCTATGCTGAGGGTCCATGTAACAATTTGGGAATTTCAAAACAACTGATCAATATTTATTTTCTAAACTGCACATGCCCTAGTGGACTCAAACCAGTTCAGTCCAATATTGAGTGCAGGTGTGACTGTGATCCAGACTTGCAACTAAGATATCAGATAACAAATTGTTTTGAGGAAAATGGAGTCATAACGGTGGAAAGAAATAACAACACATGGATAGAAGTCATAAATACTACTAATGAAACAGGGTATGCTGTTAGCAACTGTGTATTTGACTATTGTGTAGAAAGGCCCATCAACATCAGTCTAAGCAACCGTGACAAACAGTGTGCCTACAATCGAAGTGGTGTCTTATGTGGAGAATGTGAACCAGGACTCAGTCTTGTGTTGGCTACATCAAGATGTGCACAATGCTCTGATCTTTACCTTCTTCTACTAATACCATTTGCGCTGGCTGGCATATTGCTAGTTGCTTTAATTCTTGTGCTCAACATCACTATAGCAACTGGAAAGATTCATGGCCTCATTTTCTATGCCAACATACTAGCAGCTAATAGATCAATTTTCTTACCTAATTTAAGCAACTTTTTAACAATTTTCGTATCATGGGTGAATCTTGACTTGGGTATTGAGACATGCTTTTATGGTGGAATGAACTCTCAAGCGAAAGTGCTTCTTCAACTTGTCTTTCCAGCATACCTATTTCTTTTGATGTTCTTAATAATCATTTTGAGCAAGTACTTTGACTCATTTGCAAAGCTCCTCTCCAACAGGAACCCAGTTGCTGCCCTAGGCACACTCGTCCTACTCTCTTATTCCAAACTCCTACAGTTTATCATTGCTGCACTGCAATATGTAGTCTTGGATTATCCTGATGGTTCAACCAATACTGTTTGGTTGTACGACAGCAATGTGCAATACTTCGCTACCAAACACATCCCTCGGTTTGTTGCTGCTGCCATAATCCTCATTGCGGGTGGTTTTTTCACTCTACTGCTCTTTTTAGGACAATGGCTTCCATATTGTTCAAAGGTTATGAAATGGACCAAGAACACAAAGTACATTGGCTTCATGGATACATACCATGCTCCATTCACTCCCAAGCATCGCTACTGGTTGGGACTGCTCCTCTTCGCTTTAATTGTCCACAATCTAGTAGTTGCCATGGCTCCAGACACTTTTCTCCCTATTTTATCATCTGGGGTTTTATCAGTTGGACTGATTGTCTGGAAACCACTGAATAATCGTTTGTATAAAAGTAAGTTCTGTGATTCCCTCGAAAGTGTCTATCTACTCAACATTGCTATTCTTACATTTGGAACCTCTTATGTCAAAGATACAAATAAAGATCAGTCAGCACTAGCCAATACGTCGATGGCCATATCATTCACTCTATTTGTGATAACACTCTGCTACCATTTTTACAAATTCATACTCAAGAAAAGTAACACATGGCTGAAGATAGAAGACATCCTAAGGAACTTAAGAGCTGGAGTTGCAGACAGACGAGCCAACAAAGATCGAGAATTATATCATCCGGTAGTGAATGAAAACGATGACGAAGATGATTACGATCAAAGAGACCCACCTCACACTGATGGAGCCATGGATGAAGCTGACCCTGATCGTTACATCACTCCTCACATTATCAGACCAGCCACGAGGCCGGACCAGCTGAGACTATCCTACATGGATGAACTAGCCCCCCTCACCACAGAGGACTACAGAATACCAGCCCCTCCCCCTCCAAGAGTCAACCATCGTCGTCCTGTTGTTACACACACAGAAATCAACCCCATACACAATGAAGTGTGAATTGTATTATTAGCTTATACATCGTAGTATGACGTAGATAGTATACTCTTGGATGTGTTTGCATATTAATAATTATAGGCAAGGAATTTATTTTGATTGCTTTGTGTTAGTTTTAGAGAGAAGCTATAGACTTGAATGGTTTATACAAATTGTGTTTATTGTACTGATACTTGATTGCTGACCCATGCATTATTTTAACACCTAACACATGCAGGTTTGAAAATTCAAATAACAGATCACTGCAAATATCAATTTCAAGAACCCACCTGCATCTTAATCACTCCATGCATGTGTATATGCGGTGTACTACTCAGTGTGCATGTGCATTCGTACTATTAGCAGTAGCCATAATTAAATGCTGTCAGAGTACTTTGATATTAGCTGTTGCTATAGTCGCAAAGATTGAGTGAGGTTTCATCACCTGTGATGTTGATATTAGTCATACAGGCAACATAATTAATGTATTTAATTTATCAATTTCAGCAACAAATTAATTAAAGCACTTACAGCACATTTTATCTGAATACCAAGTGCAATTGAAAATTACCATGCACTGCATATAAACCTTGCATTGTCAGACATTCCACCACCCTCTTCTAGCTATTGAAGTAACCGTGCATGTAGGTTTCAATCCACTGCCTAGCAACTGCATGCATGAGGTCAGTATCTGCAGTCAGTAACCTCACCAATATGTGGAGAAGGTAGCCAGCCAGCACTTCATTACTTTAATATCATGAATGCTTGAAATTTGATGTTAGTGAACTGCGTTCCATAGTCAGTAACGACTATCCGGAGCTATATATGATATTACATGTGAAGTTGACAAAATTTACAAGTATACATCTGTCCTTACACACACACACACACACACACACACACACACACACACACACACACACACACACACACACACACACACACACACACACACACACACACCACACCCAACACCATACATGTACAGGACATTTGTTCTATCGCAAGCATATCGTGCAGTACGACCATCTTGACTTCATCTGGGGACTGGACTCAGCTAGTATTGTGTATAATGACATTATTAACATTGCCAAAACCATGTTGTGAAATTGCATGCGTTTTTATTTATGAATTTGTGCCAATAATAATAATTATTTAAGCTGTTATCACGAGAAACATGTTTGAGTAATGTACCATAATGTACTATCATACTGTAGAAGTATATGCTGTAAGTTTGAGGTGATGTGGTGCTGTCTGCTCCGCTAAAGAACATGATAGTGGAAAACCAAAATTAATCGGCAATCATTGCTCTTCTAAACCATAGATCTAAATGCAGGGACCTAGACTGTAACGTGTAATCAATACTGCATGGTTACGGTAGTAATTTAAAATTTTTGTATATTTTTAGTTTATTAATTTTTTGGCGGATTTGTAGCAAATTCATAATAAATACGTATGAGTTGATTGGAGTCAGATATATCAGTATTAATAGACAAGAAAAGGGCTAGGTTGATTAGCTAATAACTGTCAATCAGCGCAGACTAATGCATGGACATGCAGTAGATAGACGAATATTCATCCTTGGCTAACCGCAATCTCATCAGACTTCTTCTGAGAAAAAAGAGACCCTGAACCATCCCATGAAAAGTCTGTATCTGCACAATGGGCAGTAGATTTCAGTGCCAATAAAAACAAGCTACTGCATGTGATGCACTGTTACAAAATAAGATTCTGTATTAGGGCGAAATTTTTGAGGCGCTTAATTTTCGCTGTTTTCCTCTGATGGAAGGTGGTTTGTTATGAGAGGTTCCACTCCACATGTGTACTATTTATACAATGCCACTACCTAAAAAACAGTCCCTCACATGTCACACAATACACAATGCCACTAGTCCCTCACATGTCACACAATACACAATGCCACTAGTCCCTCACATGTCACACAATACACAATGCCACTAGTCCCTCACATGTCACACAATACACAACGCCATTACCAACTATGCATGCAGCCTTTGTCAGCTCATAATTATATAGACTACAAACAATACAATGACTGCATGTATGGCTGAACATTAATTGTATGCTCTAATCTAAACTTCATGGATACATACCATGCTCCATTCACTCCCAAGCATCGCTACTGGGTGGGACTGCTCCTCTTTGCTTTAATTATCCACAATCTAGTAGTTGCTATGACTTCAAACACGGCTTTCTCTATTCTATCATCTGGGGTTCTATCAGTTGGACTGATTGTTTGGAAACAACTGAATAATCGTTTGTTAAAAGTAAATTCTGTGATTCCCTTGAAACTCTCTATCTATATTCAATGTTGCTATTCTATCAAATGGCGCCTTCATTGTCAAAGATACATACATGTTATTGTGTACAAAGAAAGATCAGTCAGTACTAGCCAATACGTCGATGACTATATTATCATTCACTCTATTTATGATAACACTCTGCTACCATTTTCACCGATTCGTACTCAAAAAGAGTAATACATGGCTGAGGATAGAGGAAATCTTAAGGAACTTAGGAGCTGGTGTTGCAGACAGACGAGCCAACAATGGTCGAGCCAATGAAAACGATGACGATGAATTACTCGAAGTAGTGGACGACTATGAACAAAGAGACGCCTTGAACCCACCTTACACTGATGGAGCAGTGGAAGAAGCTGACCCTGATCGTTACATCACTCCTCCCATTATCAGACCAGCCACGAGGCCGGACCAGCTGAGACTATCCTACATGGATGAACTAGCCCCCGTCACCACAGAGGACTACAGAATACCAGCCCCTCCCCCTACAAGAACCAACCATCGTCCTGCTGTTACGCACACAGAAATCGAAATACACAACGTATATAGTGTGAAAGCTTATACATTGTAGATAGTATACTCCTATGCGCATGTTTGTACAATGAATATAAGAAATTAGTGTGTTAATAATAATTTTGATTTCGATTTCTTTGGAATAATTAATTTTGTGTTCTTTGTACTGAATACTTGATTGCTGACCCATGCATTATTAGGTTTGAAGATTCAAATAACAGATCACTGCAAATATCAATTTCAAGGATCCATCTGGGTCTTAATCACTCCATGCATGTGTATATGCAGTGCACTACTCAGTGTGCATGTGCATTCGTATACTATACTTAGCAGTATAGCCATAGTCAATTTTATTTCAAAATGTGGCTGCATGACAATGAATTAAGTGTGCTGTAATTACAGTAACTAAATGCTGTCAGAGTACTTTGACAGTAGCTGTTGCTATAGTCGCAAAGATTTACGAGGTATTATCACCTGTTCATGGTGTTTTTATTAGCCGTCATACAGATACTGAACAAAATTAATGTATTAATTATAATCATGTCAATTTCAGCAACAAATTAATTAAAGCACTTACAGCACAGTTCTATCAACATTATTTTCACTAAAATAAGAATTGCAATTGTTAAATCGTGAGTTGCAAAGATGCTATGGAGGTTCTGAACGGTCGAAAAGTTTGGCTGTCGACATGCTTAGGCACAACTTCAAGCCACTTGAGTAGCATGGAATCTATCACCACCAGAAACATCTGACCTAAGACGGCTAACGTTGTCTAGTTAATCACATAAAAAATGTGTACATACAGCAAGTTACTTCCTACAACTAGTTGTTCGCCTATAACCGTTATAAAAGCGAAAACTCGGCCTGAGATCGAGGTTACCCGAGAAGCATGATTACTACACACTTCTTATTGCTCATTATAGATATGGAATGAAACATGTCAGTGAGAGGAAAAACGACGCTATATTAACTATGTAACATCACAGATACATTCAATGCCATGTTTATCAGTCTCATAATATTATGTCATACATGGAATTTCAATGGAATCGTCTGCCACTGTGTGAGAGTTTGACATGATGTGTGTCTGTCCACCATCTTCTGCATGTATACCATAATGATAATGGTACTACATTCTTGTGCATGGACTGTAACTTTAAAGTCAAGCTGCAGGAACACATGTCATTGACTATTGCATGATTCCAGTATATGCAGTTATCACGTACCCTTTTACTGCATCTGTCCACACATGCATGCAGGACATGTACACACACGCCGTACTTCATGATATGCTACATGCATCATTTAGCATACGGCCATAGCATCTTAATGCCTAATTAGTTAAGAATTTGTGGGAGATTGAGCCGCTCTTTGATCTGGTGAACACAGACTAACAGCTGTCTCCATCATGTGTGGTGCATGTGTGCCTGACATGTATGTACGAAAATTTATGAAGTATTGGGTGGTCTAAGTCAAGCAGGATATAAAAGCTCCCACCAACAGCAGTTCAGCAGCAAGGATCATCAGTGGACTATATATAACTATAGGTTGTGTGATCAAGACAAGAAATCTTCTCGCTGAAAATGAAATCCTTTATTCTTCTCATTAGTGTGATCGCTATAGCAACCATTGTGTCTGCTGCACCATCTTCCAGTGGTAAGCACACTTCTGTGTATTTATATATATATAGGGCTGACGTTTGAGGCAACATTTCACAGTGTATATGTAGTTATATATATAGGAGTATAAACCATGCATGCATGACATGTGCAGGCATCAATCGAGCTATGGAGGAATCTTACAAAACGATGTGCTGTGACCTAAAGCTGCCATGCTGTCATTTCAGTAATCAGAACAGGGTGGTGGAAAATCAAGGTATATACTTGACAGATCATCACTCCAACAAAACAATTGTATGTACTAGTATAATTTGAGCAAGTGAGCCTTCCAGTTGCATAGACCCATGCATGGTTTTCCATAACACTGAATTTTGCATTCTGATAGAACTCTCATAATTAGGGATGATGTTGAGTACATCATGTATATAATTATGCATGTACATGTATTTAGATCATGTTTGTCATAAATACTGCAATCTGATTGGTTAGAGGAAATGTTCTATCCCATTTAGAAAATCATGTACTTCAATAGAAAATCATGTACTTCAATAGAAAATCATGTACTTCACTTAGAAAATTATGTAGCAAAGATTAGATAAGAACATTCAAATCTGATTGGCTAAATACTCATGGTTGCTATGATCTAAAATGCTTAGACACTGTTTAGGAAGTTTCCACATGATTTAGAAGTCCTCAGGGCTAGTAGAACCCTCACTGCGTTCGGGATACTACAACCAGCCCTTTGGGCTTCTAAATCATGTAGAAACTTCCTAAACAGTGTCTAACTATTATATAGACTTTAGTCATATAACATGTGCAGGCTTGAACGTGATTATCCAGCGTCGATCGCAGCGTTTTTGCTGTAGAAATCATTTGTGGTGTTGTCCAAATTAAGGTGGGAAAATAAAGGTATCGTTATACTTCATCAAATTGTATAATCACATTTCATATTATAATCATTGCAGCTGGTGCTATGTGGGGCTGATGGAGACGTAATTTACGAGACAGAGTTGTATCCAATAATTGTATAGTTAAGTTAGAATATTATAGCATTTAGAACCCTCAAAGTTTTGTTAACAGTTTTGTAGAATATATTTTTCTGTAATAGTTTTCTACAGCTGATTTGTAATGAAAGCAGACATTCATCATGTGCTATTAGTATTATTTCCATGGTGCATTTAGCCAGCTGTGAACAGCCCGAAATGAATACATATAATAGACCACAAATTAGTTAAAGAATTTGTGGAAAGAGAATTATGACCTTAAGATTGTCAAAAGCATGCATGCATGTAATTGTGAGAGTGCATACATTTGAATTAGTAGATGTGGGCCATAATTATATACACTTTGTTGTACCATGATGTAAGAATTTGTGCCGAAAGTGAGCTCTGATTATCACACAACTGTCACTATTGTATCATGTGCGTACAATTATATAGTGTGTGCCTGATCATCTGCTGTATATATGCATGTATAAATACACTGCCTTCTTATGCACTGAAGATGCAGATTCCAACAGACCACTCTTTTATAATGATTAGCTTCATCCATGCACACATGCACACACCTCACACAGGTGTTTATCATAAAGCATATCATTATCATGATGCACGGCCATTCATCTGGGGATGTGAGACTGCGTTTTAAATGATTAGTGTGTACACATGCACCATTATATTTAGCAATTGTTGTAAGTTTTTGATAAATAATCGAGCGTATCCCAGAGACTTAATTTTGCATGTGAAGTGGATCATGCCCCAATAGTAAAAGAATTTGTGGGAGATTGAGCCGCTCTTTGATCTGGTGACTACAGACTAACAGCTGTCTCAATCATGTGTGACATGTGGTGTGTGGTCAGTGTGGTATGTGCCTGACATGACCATGCATGCATGAGAAATTCGATGTTTTGCGAGCATCATGCGTGTGGGCATGCAATGATCATTTCACAAAAATATAATCACAAACCCTATAAAAAGAACGCAATAGTTAGATCGCAAAAGTTTGGCTCATTCGCAAAGGTTTTTCACCAGTAAAATATTTGAGGCATTGGGTGGTATAGCCAAGCAGGGTATAAAGCTCCTACCAGCAGCAGTTCAGCAGCAAGGATCATCAGCGGACTAACTATAATGGATATTCATTGAATCATGTGACCAATTATAATAATAGTAGCTCATTGCATGGTGTCATTGCCATAGCAACCATTGTGTCTGCCGCACCATCTCCCCATGAGTCAGCATTCATGTACACTAACAGTGTATGCATTGGTGAACACTGTATATCCTATAACCTTAAATATTAATTCACATGCAGTGCCATACATAGTAATACCGTAATTTCGGTATAGAGTACGGTATATATGCATGTACAGGCAATCAGGCAATGGAGGAATCTTTCAAAATGATATGCTGTCAAGACTCAGTGTAGAATAGGCTGCCAATATTACATAGCTAGGGCTGATGTTTGGGTGTACCATACTTTATATAAGCATGCTGTAAGTTTGAGCTGACGTACTGTTCACTCGGCTAAAGATGATGGAAAATTAATTGGCAATGTTTGTATGCATGCCCTTCTAAATCATATAGTAAATCGTATATAGATGCATGGGACTTATAAAGCCTTTAGTATCTTACTATTAAAGACTGTAGTAATTTCAGTCTGTTTTTAATTTGTGTAGTACTCATTTTGGTACACTTGCAGTAAATTCATAATAGCATAATTATAATGAATCAGTAGACGAAAAAAAAGGGCTATATATATAGGTTACTTAGCATATACTAAAAGTACAAAACAAGTTTAAAATTTATGTATGAGATTCATAAATTTTTTAATGCGTTGTTATTTTAGTGCAGACATAATTCAACCTGTACAGACACGCCCACAACTTCAAGAGGAGACTTCGGTAGCTTATAATAAGTGTGTGGGCGTGCCTGTGCCTTGGTAATGGTCATCATCATGGTTGGGTTGTGTGGTAAAGATTGTAATGAAAGAACTGTATTGTGTGAAGGCTGCTTCTGTTGCACATGGTTATAGTCTAAGAGATATACTCTATACAAATTAGCGGCCCATAATTATACATCCATGTGCTGAAACAGTCGACCATTAGCATGCATTCAGTAGATAAACAAAGATTCATTGGCTGACTGCATGCAATCTCATCTGATCTGAGACCTTGAACCACCATGCATTAATTGACAAGTCTGTATCTGCACAATGGATACAGTTATACTGCATTTTCGAGGTGCATAATTTTCGCTGTTTTCGTGCGTTAGTAATCCTACAATAGAAGACACAATGTTGTCCTCTGATTGGAGGGTGGTCCGTTACAGGAGGTTCCACTGTGAATAGGTCATTGTGTTTTGTGATACTGTTTATTATACAATGCCACTACACAAAGCAGTCCCTCACATGTCACACAACACACAATGCCACTACACAAAGCAGTCCCTCACATGTCACACAACACACAATGCCACTACACAAAGCAGTCCCTCACATGTCACACAACGCACAATGCCGCTACCTATTATGCATGCAGCTATTGTCAGCTCACATAGACTACACACAATACAATGCAAGCTTGAAACAGTATATGGTTGAATCTATTATACACTATAATGAAGCTTGCATGGTGTATAGTCGTGGGACTGCATGTTTCAATAGAAGAGTATTGACTAACATAAATTGGCGAAAGAAAAGAAAGCAACATTTATTCAGTAAGTGAGTTGAAGTTTAGATCTGTGTAGTCTATATATAGAACATGTACAGCCATACAGCCATTCTGTACTATTAGCATACCAACAACCATCATCATAAATGCACCCCATGCATGCAGATATGCTGTCTAGAAATATTCTCAACTGGTTAGTGCTGCTCCTGTTCCTAGCTACTGTTACCAGGAGTGAGCACTATCACATTGTGCCAGTGGGTTCAACTGACTTGTGTCATGACTATCGAAATGGAACTTGTTTCACTCTCGAGCAGCTTGTTCAAACAGACTTGTTATCTGGTGGAGACAATCTTACCTTGAGCTTTCTACCTGGAGATCATGTGTTAACTGAGCAGCTATTGATTTGTAACTTCTCATATTTGCAAATCACCGGCCAGAACACAAGTACAACTGTAGTCAGATTCTATAGCAATGGTACGATACATTTTGTTAGTACTACTAAATTATATATTGAACACTTGGGTTTTGTTGGAGCGAATGTCGGACCACAAAACTCACATCGAGGATTGATTATTGATGGTGCCCACAATGTCTACATCAACAATTGCTATTTCATGGATTTTGTATTACTCGATCAAGCGAAAATTATCATAGTTAAGATTGTTAATACTCAAACTGCAAGTTTTGAGAGCACTCTTTTTATGAATAACACTGGTCGGGCACTGCACGTTGAGGCTGGTGATGTGTACATAACAAATAGTGTGTTCACTAGAAATGATAGAGGTGCAGTTTACATTCAATCAAACAACGCACTGATCAACAACACAGAGTTCAACTACAACAGTGCTGAGAGTGGAGGAGCAGTAGAAGTGGGATGTGGTGCTGTAGTGATCACTCGGTGTAACTTCACAAATAACAAAGCTGTTCAGTTAGGTGGAGCGATTGCTGTTGTCTCAAGCAGTAGTGTAAATATCTCCAACTGTGAGCTGACAAACAACAGTGCTGACTATGGTGGAGCGATTTATGTTGACTCAGGCAGTGTGTCCATCTTCGACAGTGAGCTGACAAACAACAGTGCCGAAGAGGGTGGGGGGGAAATCAATGTTTCCTCAGGCAATGTATCCATCTTCGACAGTGAGCTGACAAATAACAGTGCTAAAGAGGGTGGAGCGATTTATATTCTCTCAGGTAGTGTGTCCATCTCCAACAGCACACTGACAAACAACAGTGCTTATATTGGTGGTGGAGCAATTGGTGTTTACTCAGGCAGTAGTGTGACCATCTCCAACAGCACACTGATAAACAACAGTGGAGCAGGAGCAATTCATGTTTACTTAGGCAGTGTGACCATCTCCAACAGCACACTGAGTGCTAACTCAGCCCCTGGTGGAGCAATTTATGTTATGTATGGTAATGTGTCCATCTCCAACAGTGAGCTGACAAACAACGCAATTATTGTTCACTCAAGTAATGTGACCATCTCCTACAGCACACTGACAAACAACAGTGCTGACTATGGTGGAGCAATTATTGTTCACTCAAGTAATGTGACCATCTCCTACAGCACACTGACAAACAACAGTGCTAACTATAATGGTGGAGCAATTCATGTTGACTCAGGCAGTTTGATCATCTCAGACAGCACTCTGACAAACAACAGAGCTAATAAAGGTGGAGTAATTGATGTTTCACAAGCAGCCACCTTGATCATCAACAACACTAACATTACTAATAACAATGCCATGGTCAGTTTGAACATTTTGCAGTCTAATGTAAAATTCACTGGATCGAATATTATCAGCAATAACAATGGCCCTGTCTATGCTTTCAGTTGTCGAGTTGAGTTTAATGGACCTACAACACTTAGTAACAACCGTGGTGTGTTTGGTGGAGCTCTCAGCATTATCCAGAGTCAAATGTACATTAACACAGAAGGTGTGATCATCACCAACAACACAGCTACCTACGGAGGAGGAATATTTCTAAGAGAGAGTACACTCTTTGTAAATGAGTCACTAAAGATCTATCACAACAAAGCACACCAAGATGGTGGAGGAATCTATGCATATTCTAGCAGAGTTGACTTCCAATCTGTGCTGATACTGGGTCCATCTGGTGAGCTACTTCCACCAAATACACAAAGTGAGATTGATGACAACATTGCTGAGATTGGTGGAGGTATTTATGCAGTAGCTACAACCATTAAACTAACATCTACATATGTCAACATTGGTACAAATACAGCAACTGCTAAAGGCGGTGGAGTGTATCTAGAGTACAGTTCGAAACTGTACCTATTGAAAGAGGAATTTAAATGTTATCAGGATCATCAATATTACATCAAGTTAATGATTAACAACAACTCGGCTCAATACGGAGGGGGGATATTTGTGGCAGATGACACTGAGAGTAGTATTTGTAGAGGAGGGGCCAATGATACTCAGACCATTTTTGTTGACTGCTTCATTCAAACAATTAAACTGTACATGTGCGAGGAGGAATGGGAAAGGGTAAACTACTTCAACACATTCATGACTAATAACACAGCTACCCAGTCAGGAGCAGACATATACGGAGGTCTGTTGGACAGGTGTACAGTAAGTCAGAATGCTGAATATAACAATTCTGCAAATGGATTGGACTACATAAATAACACCATAAAGTCCTCCACCGAATTATCAATCTCCTCTAAGCCTGTTCAAGTAATTTTTTGCAGTGATGACTATATTTCTACAAAAAAGGGACACGCATTTAAAATCAGTGTTATGGCTGTTAACCAAGTTGGAAATGCGATGAATGCCACAGTTCACAGTTCTGTTGTCAGTAAAAGTAGAGTTGGTCGTCTTAAAGAAGGACAGACAGAACAAGAAGTTGGCAATCAGTGCACAGAATTAGAGTACAATGTATTCTCACAAGACAGCTCTGCTCAAGTGGAACTCTATGCCGAGGGTCCATGCATAAATTTGGGAATTTCAAAAAAACTTATCAATATTTCTTTTGAACTCTGCAAATGCCCTATTGGACTTGAACCAATTCAGTCCAATATTGAGTGCAGGTGTGACTGTGATCCAGTCTTGCAACAAGGATATCAGATAACAAACTGTTCTAAGGAAAATGGGACTATTAAACTGGAAAATAATAACAACATATGGATAGAATTCATAAATACCACCAATGGAACAGGGTATATTGTTAGCAACTGTACATTTGACTATTGTGTAGAAAGGCCCATCAGCATCAGTCTAAGCAACCCTGACGAACAGTGTGCTTACAATCGAAGTGGTGTCTTGTGTGGAGAATGTGAACCAGGACTCAGTCTTGTGTTGGCTACGTCAAGATGTGCACAATGCTCTGATCTTTACCTTCTTCTACTAATACCATTTGCGCTGGCTGGTATATTGCTAGTTGCTTTAATTCTTGTGCTGAACATTACTATAGCAACAGGAAAGATTCATGGCCTCGTCTTCTACGCTAACATACTAGCAGCTAATAGAGCAATTTTCTTATCTGACTTAAACAATTTTTTAACAGTTTTCGTATCATGGGTGAATCTTGACTTGGGTATTGAGACGTGCTTTTTCAATGGAATGAATTCTCAAATAAAAGTTCTCCTTCAACTTGTCTTTCCAGCATACCTATTTCTTTTGATGTTCTTAATAATCATTTTGAGCAAGTACTTTGACTCATTTGCAAAGCTCCTCTCTAACAGGAACCCAGTTGCTGCCCTAGGCACACTCATCCTACTCTCTTATTCCAAACTCTTACGGTTTATCATTGCTGCACTGCAATACGAAGTCTTGGATTATCCTGATGGTTCAACCAACACTGTTTGGTTGTATGACGGCAATGTGCCATACTTCACTGCCAAACACATCCCTCGGTTTGTTGCTGCTGCCATTATCCTCATTGCCGGTGGATTGTTCACTCTACTGCTCTTTTTAGGACAATGGCTTCCGCACTGTTCAAAAGTTATGAAATGGACTAAGAACACAAAGTACATTGGCTTCATGGATGCATACCATGCTCCATTCACTCCCAAGCATCGCTACTGGGTGGGACTGCTCCTCTTTGCTTTGATTATCCACAATCTAGTAGTTTCCATGACTCCAAACATGTCTTTCCCTATTCTATCATCTGGGGTTCTATCAGTTGGACTGATTGGATGGAAACTACTGAATGACCGTTTGTATAAAAATACATTCTGTGGTTCCCTCGAAACTCTCTATCTGCTCAATGTTGCTATTCTATCAAATTCCTTCATTGTCAACGATAAAAAGAAAAACCAGTTAGCACTAGCCAATACGTCGATGGCTATATCATTCACTCTATTTGTGACAACACTCTACTATCATTTTCACAAATTTGTACTCAAGAAGAGTAACACATGGCTGAGGATAGAGGACATCCTAAGCAATTTAAGAGCTGGTGTTTCAGGCAGACGAGCCAACAATGGTCGAGAAATATATCATTCGGTAGTCAATGAAAATGATGACGAAGACGATTATGAACAAAGAGATCCTGATCGTTACATCACTCCTCCCATCATACGACCTGCCACGAGGCCGGACCAGCTGAGAGAGCCTGCCCTGGACATACTAGCCCCCCTCACCACAGAGGACTACAGAGGATCAACCCCTCTGCCTACAAAAGTCACTCGTCGTCCCATTGTTACACACACAGAAATCGACCCAATACGCAATGAAGTGTGAACTGTCTTATATTATAGCTTATTCATTGTATAAATAATAATTATACTTCTACGTAGGCAATGAATATAAGAATTAGACTAGACTTGTTTATGATTGGTTTTTAGATAGGTAGCTTACAGTTGAGTGGTCCTTTGTACTGATTGCATTATTAGACACCATGCAGGTTTGAAGATTCAAATATTAATTTCAAGAACCCACCTGCGTCTTAGTTTACCCCATGCATGCGTATGCAATGTATATACTACTCAGTGCTTTCGTATAATACTAGTAGCAGTAGCCATTGTCGATTATTTCTAAATGTGCATGGTTGCATAGCTAGTATGCTGTAATTACAATAACTAAGAGTACTTTGATATTGTCGCAAAGATTGCATGAGGTGTCATCACCTGTGGTTTTTTATTAGTCATACGGACAACAAAATTATTGTCAATTTCAACAACAAATTAAAGCACTTCTATCAACTATTCGAATAATATCAAGTGACATTATCAAGTTCTTGGGCAAGGATGTGTGCATCCCTCAGTTTCATCTCATTGATAGTATCTGTGAGGACGTGCTGTTCCTCATCTGTGGATTCAACCCTGACAATATTAACATATTATATCATCAATGCATGCATGCACCTTTATAGTTACATTTGTAGCTAACTCGTATAATTCGTATAAAACTTGTGTTGGGAACGTTCAATAGTGGTACAATAATTATGGTGTGCTTTTATCAGTGATTGCTTTCAGGTCGAAATGTAAAAGCATGTACATAAAGCCTTCCCGTAACTTTAGTGAGGATTGTCCTATTTCACGATAGAAGAGATTCATTTTGTATAGCCATGAAAGACATCGATGTGTTGTTTTGTGAAAAGCATTGGGCCTGTTTTTAGTGGTAGATAATTTGCCTGATCTCTGAGTAATCTAATTACTCCACCCACCCCACCCCCTGTTTGAAAGGCCTTATCTATAATAGATTAGTGTGTTCTTTTTGTTTTGTGAAAAGCATTGGGCCTGTTTTTAGGTAGATAATTTTCCTGGCTTCTCTAATTACCCCACCCACCCCCTCCCCCTGTTTAGACTCGTCTCCTCGTCTACTACACCCACACACCTGCCGGTACGTCTGTCAAGAATCTCATTCATTTTGCTCAGGTAAGACTTGTATTATTGCAAAGTGTTCAGTATATATAACTATCATTAATTTTGTTCATATATATACATAGGGATCCCACAATGGAAAGTTTGCAATGTATGACTATGAGAGCAAGGCAAAGAATATGAAAGCTGTAAGTACTCTCACACCTCCCACACACATGCACGCCCACTCCCTCACACCCACACAGCCCACCCCTCCCTCGTAAAACGTGACAGAGTTGAATGTCCCCACTGTCTTGTTCACTGGTGGTTGGCTGACCCCACTGACGTCATTGATGCCTCCATACCTCTACTCAACACTACTGGTGAGGAAAGGCTTAGTAATTGAACATACTGTTGTAGCTACATGAAATTGTAAGTATAGGTACGCATGATATAGCGAACTTGCATGCACTTTAATTAGTTGCCCTGGCAATACCGATATTATCCAAAGTTTACTTTACTGCATCTGTCCTCACACACCTCATACGGACACACCACACCACACCATGCACACACCACACACACCACACACCCCTCACACACCCCTCATACACACCGTCCTCACACACCACACACCACACACGGACACACACACATGTGCAGGACATGTGTTCTATCGCAAGCATATCGTGCAGTACGACCATCTTGACTTCATCTGGGGACTGGACTCAGCTAGTGTTGTGTATAATGACATTATTAACATTGCCAAAACCATGTTGTGAAATTGCATGTGTTTTTATACGAATTTGTGCCAATAATTTTTATTTAAGCTGTTATCACTTTTGAGTAATGTACCATAATGAAAGAATTTGTGGGAACATGAGCTGCCGTTTGATCTGGTGAAGCCAGACTAGCAGCTATCTGTGGTGTGTGTGGTTTCCAGTCTAATCAGCTAGCTAGCTTAGCTAGTTAGTAAAAGGAACTTGTGCATGTAGCAGAGTCTGAGGCCAGAGGGGGATGCTGGAGCACCCTCTGCACCCCTCTGGCTACGCCACTGCAATGTGTGTATAAAAGCTAGGTATTAGTAGTTTTATGTTATGTAGCTTTGGCACCTCCACCGTGACGGCTTGCGAGTCTACCTCCACCGAGGCATCAGCACCCGCGGTGCTTTCATTATATCATCAATGTATGCATGCATGCACCTTTATACTAGGGTTACATTCATATAGCTAACTCTGAAGATATTCTGAAGATATATATGATATTCTGAAGATATATTCGTACAAAACTTGTATTGAGAACGTTCAATAGTGGTACAATAATTATGGTGTGCATGTGATTGCTTTCTGGTCGAAATGTAATACTTATAGCATGTACGTGAAGCCTTTCTGTAACTTTAGTGAGGATTGTCCTAGTTCACGATCAAGAGATTCTTGTAGCCTTGAAAGGCCTTATCTATAATGATGTGTTTAGATCAGTATTCTTTTTGTTTTGGAAAAGCATTGGGCCTGTTTATAATTTGCCTGAATTCTTAATTACCCCACCCACCCCACTGCCCTTTAGACTCGTCTCCCCGTCTACTACACTCACACACCTGCCGGTACGTCTGTCAAGAATCTTATTCACTTTGCTCAGGTAAGATTTGTATCATGTGCAGAGTGTTATATATATATATATAGGGTGTGAGGGGAGTGGGCGTGTGTGTGAGGTGTGAGAGTACTTACAGTTCCGTATGCTTTCATATTCTTTGCCTTGCTCTCATAGTCATACATTGCAAACTTTCCATTGTGCGCTCCCTATATATATGAACAAATGACAGTTATAATTATACTCACCAAACACTTTGCAATAATACAAGTCTTACCTGAGCAAAGTGAATAAGATTCTTGACAGACGTACCGGCAGGTGTGTGGGTGTAGTAGACGGGGAGACGAGTCTAAACAGGGGGTGGGGTGGTTATATATATATATTATGAACAAATGACAGTTACTTTTAACAAAAAAATACTCACGATGATGACGGTGATAGCTAGATGGGCATGGCCCGCCTCCCAAAGGGGAGACGGGTTGCAGCCCTATCTAGCATTCGTTCTTGCTGCAGAAAAACATGCAGCACCAATCAGATTGCAGACTGCCTACATTACGTAAGCAGTTTGCATTCCGGAATGCATATGCACCAATCAGATTGTATAACCCTTACGTAATGCATTTTTGTTGGCTTCCCAGCCCCTCCCCTCTCTGCAGCAAGCTGAGCTTTGTGGTTAGAGGCACGGCTCATATTAATGATATTCATAGTTAGTACGCGATGCAGCAGAACAAATGCTAGATAGGGCTGCAACCTGTCTCCCTTTGGGAGGCGGGCCACGCCCATCTAGGTGATAGCTGCTGAGCTGAACATTAACAGTCTGCAACTCTATCCTAGCTCTCTTGATTTTGCCCCCGAGCTATTAGGTCTGGCCCCCAGACTACCCTGCCCATCTTTTCATGCACGTGGCTGTAAATCAATCATCAGAGATTGCACCGTGAAGCGTTTCACTTTGGCTTTGTCTCAGCTAGCTAGCTACCTCAAGCAAAGAAGACCAAGACTTAAGTTCTAGTATCAATCCTGCATGCTCCAGTATTCTCAGACTCAACTCTAAGCACAACTTTATTCAGGAAGTACAAGTTTAGAACAATCTCAGCCACATGAAACCTCAGGTAAATGACATTTAATTGTGCTCAGCTAGACTAGCAATACACAATTGGCACTTGCCTTTTAGTATGTCTATAGCTAGCTTCTCACAAACATGTAAAAAGTCATGAACAATGCAATGAGCAGTAGGTGTAATCAGTAGGTGTGCCCCAATAAAGAGGGTGTGGCACAGGAAGTGGGCGTCAAAAAAAATTTCGCGGCGCTACTGCGCCGCTGATTTTTGTAAGGAAACCCCTGTCTCAAAAGTCGTGGTTTCCAGTCTAATCAGCTAGCTAGCTTAGCTAGTTAGTAAAAGGAACTACCAATGGATACTACTCAGTCCTACATGCTGTATAGCTTGTTTTAAACCTTTTTTTTTTTTAAGTGTCCTAATTGAACAGCTCAGCACAACTTCAAAGGATAATCAGATTCATGATACTATCCAATCTGCCACACAATCCAATATCATGCAACATTCACAAGTTGATAACACGCTCCCTCCCAGATTGTTGTTGTAAAATTTACAACAATTTGACCGGTAAAGGGATAATCTGGAAACCTGGAACAGTTCCATCACTTTAGTTTGCATCTGAGCCCAACCCACCAAATTAGCTTGATGTTATCGCCGCCCCCAATGAAGTGGCTATGGCTTTCAGAGATGTAACACTGGTGGTCCTGTTGCTTAGTGAGTGCATGAGGTTAATGTGTATTACCGTATAGCGCGAAATTTTCGAGGCACTTATATTATCATGGATTGGCCTCTAAAAGCATTTTCATTGCACAATGTTCGTGGAATGACTGCTTACCAGAAGCCACGCCTTTAAATCTTTGCACGTTATAGTAGGTAATTCTAATTAAAGAACAATTTTGTGGACTTAATTTTCGTGTAGGATTGCTACCCACGAAATCCGCGAAAATTAAGCCCCTCGAAAATTTCGTGCATACAGTATATGTATGTATAAGAGGATTGTATAAATTTATAGCTATTAAATTGCTTTGTGTGTAATGATATCTCGATTAAATGCAGTGTTTTGTGAATGCACTTAATGATGGAACAATATTCATGATTCCTGATAACCTACCACCCCTTTTTCATGTACTCCAAGAGAAATTATTAACCAGCCATGGCTTCAAAGAAAGTCACTCTTGACAATATTTCTGCTGGAAGCAATACAATGGACACTGAAGCATCTTGATGTTGATTGTTCTTGTCTATCTGAAAATGAGCTTGAAAGCTTGTTACAACGTCTGTTTGTTAATAAAGTCACTCCACCAACTGTCCCTGTTCTGTTTTCTACTAAAGACAACCAGGAAAAATGGACCTCCCCTCCTTTCTACACTCATCCTCGTGGATATAAGATGGTGCTAGTTATCATTTACGTATACGCCCTGAACCATATGGTGATGCTAATTCTCCTTACGACCCGTCTGGTTGGTATGCCAATTTTAGCTTGCTGCAAGGAGATTATGATGACTATCTGCGGTTCCCAATTCGAATGTCGATTGTGCTTCATGTTATGAAGAAAGCTACCAATGAAAGCCGTTCTATTACATTTCACTTTAATGATAAACACTACCTAAATATACTGTACACCAGTTGGAGTATGATAATCACTCAGACCCTGATGGTGATGTGCTTTTGTTCAAGTGTGATGAACTAAATCTGTACAGCATTGAAGGCAATCTTACTTTCCACATTACAAGAGTCGATACAAACACCATTATACAATAACTGCAGACTCCAAAACTGTTCTGTTTTTTGCTCAACTAAAAGTGTAGCACCTTATATATGCAGCAGTAATTATAGCTAGCTAATATAGTTTGTAGAGACATGTCTAATTACGAAATTTTGTTTGTAAATTAGAATTGCAACCACGGTCATGCATGCTGTTGGATAATGGATTATGCACGAGTATCGATCATATGTCATACCTCGTATCAGGAGAGCACTTCCTGTTTGTATATTATAGTGTCATCTTTCTTAAATTTGGACTTGGCATGTCTCTGTATAGTCAGTCGTATAAAAGTGTGCTTTTAAGGCATATTAAGCAAAAATTGCTCAATTGTTATTATTTATTAATCCCCTATTTGCAGTCGCCCCCTGGAGTGTCGCTCAGTGTACCAAGGCCCCTCCTCCTTGTTCTCCTGGTGCCCTCATAGTGAGGGGGTGTTTGCTACCGTGGGACTAGGACGACAGCTTAAAGTGCATCACCTAGGTCACCAAAAGGTGTGAGTGCGTGGGTGTGTACAATGTTTCTGTGCTATCAGTAAACGTAACTATATCTAGCAATCCGTCCCAAACCAAAGGGCCAGTATATATCGAGGTGGCCGTACTTCAGAGAACCAGATTAGCGAGAGTCTTCTGTAGTACTGTTCTCTGTCTGTAGTTCATTGCCGTAAAACTTTGGCGCCTACGTATACATCGAGGCATCAGTACCCGCAGTCACTGTGAAAACACACAGCAGCTTGTATATACTGTTTCCTATCACTGATGCACTTGCCATTTAACTTATATGCATGCAATCTTCTATATAGATCTGTAGGTTCAAATTGCATGCAATCTTCTATATAGATCTGTAGGTTCAAAAATTGCATTATGACCATGCACGCAGCAAATCAGCTGGTACCTATTATAAAAACATATTTGTTGCTATTGCATACACCACCCCCCTCCCCCCAGATCCCCATATCATGTGATCTCCCAGTGGTGACTGACATCTCCTGGCATGCTCGTATTCCACTGCTAGCTGCAGCAGTGGACAAACAGCTGCACTTCTGGATGCCAGAGATATGAGAGACGGCCAATCAGATTGAACATTGAATTGAATTACTGTATTGTATTATCGTAATTTTGTTTTTCTTTCAAATGCAATAAAAGCACGATCTATGATGAAAAGTCGTCCTCTATATACGAGCTCTTCGACTTTAGTGTTGAGTGTTGCAGGAATAATAGTGCACGTATATATAATTATAGTGACTCGTAGATTTATTGGAATATCTAATAAGTTAACTTTAGCTGTGGTGCAATCAGCAAAGGCTTCAGTTTTCCCCCAATTTGGCTGCTTGTTTCGAATACAAGCCGCATGAAAACCGACCACTTGGAGATTAGAGGACTTGCATGCATACCTGACAATAGCCTCCTTCACCAGCAGAGGAGGTACGACACACGTGCCTCGATGAGGCTAATTACCTCTGCAATAACGTTGAGCGTGGGCGGATAATCAAGGCGTGGTTACGCCCACTTTCAACGTTATTATTATTATTATTATTATTATTATGAGAGCTTTACAGCATAATTATGACATTACAGAAAATAGAGTAAGGTAGTAAGGTCTAGCAGGCATACATCCTAATGCTGACAGACTTACCCCTTTTCAGGGGCAGCTGGAACAAAACAAAACAAGAAAAAAAAAAACAAAAAAAAAAAAAAAAACAAAACAAAAAATCATTAAATTGTGTGGCAGTTCTGGCATGGGCATATCAGGTGGTACGAGCACACATCCGATTGTTCAAAATTTCTTTCAAAATTAGATATTAAATATTGCCGTACTTTTTGTTTTATACTGTAGACAGATGCTGAAAAGTCCAATATATCAGCCGGGAGTGAGTTCCATAATTTGGCAATTCTGTTTAGGTAGAAATGTCTTGTATAGTTGGTTTTTCCCCTTGTCACATAAAGTTTCCTTCCAGTCTGACCTGCTCTTGTTTTACTTGATATGAAAGATACTAGTTGAGCAATGGTATTTTGGGGCGATTTCAGACATTTTACAAGATACATAATGTCCTGCAATTCTAGCCAATGCATTAGTGGTAACAATTTTAGTTTCAATAGTCTTGATTTGTAACATGAGGTAAAGTCGTTCAGAATGTATTTCGTAGCTCTTTTTTGTACACGTTCTATACTTTGTATGTCTTTGATATACATTGGCCTCCATAACTGAGAGCAGTATGATAGGTTACTTCTTAAGAGATAGATACAGTTGTTTTTTTAGATTAGTTGAAGAGTTTGCTGGGATCGTCCTCTTGATTAGGTAGAGAGAGATGTATGATTTTTTGCAGACTAGACTGTGTTGCTGCCTCCAAGTAAGATTTTGGTGAACTAGAATTCCAAGGTCTCTTTGAGTCTCTGATTTTCTCAAGTCATTAGAATTGATGGTGTATTCGTGGGTATCTTGAGATTTGTTTCTGAGGGACATTCTCATAGTCTTGCACTTATCTACATTTAGACTTATTTTCCACTTTTCACACCATGTGTCCACGGCATTCAGATCTCTTTGTAGTAAAAGCTCATCCTCTTCTTTGCTGATACCTTTTAGCAGTTTGGTGTCATCGGCAAACATAAAGCATCTCACATGCTGGATTTTATCAGGCAGATCATTTACATAGATGAGGAATAGAAGGGGACCTAAAATGCTGCCCTGTGGCACACCTGATATCACCAGTAACATAGAGGAGTTGACATTACGTAGCGAGACATAGTGAAGTCTGCCAGACAGATAATCCTTAAACCAGAACCAAAGAGGACCAGTTATTCCTATTCTCCAAAGTTTGTATAGTAGTTCCTTGTGTGATACGGTATCGAATGCTTTCTTAAAGTCCAGGTAAACGACATCAATTGCACAGTTTTTATCAAGTTGGTCGTTTATGTAGGCATAGGAAGATATTAATTGAGATAGACATGATCTTCCCTTCAGAAAACCATGTTGGTGTATTGATATCTTTTCACGCACAAAGTCTATGATTTTGTTATAGATCAGTTTCTCTATGATCTTTCCTGTTAGGCATAGGAGCGATATAGGCCTGAAATTTTCCAAACATCCTGGGTTGACAATTTTCGAAATTGGGCATATCTTGTGAACCTTCCATTCTGGGGGGATTACGCCTTGATCAAGAGAATCCGAGAAAAGCTTGCAGAACGGGATTGATAGTGTATCAGCACACAGCTTGAGGACAGTTGGATGAATTTGATCACACCCCATAGCTTTGGTAGTATCCAGGTTCGATAAGATTCCGAATACATCCTCTGCAGTGATTTCAATTTTACCTAGTTGAGAGACAGGTGTTGGCAGAAGCCAAACAGGCGGAAGGCAGAAGTCACTCGAAATAAATACCGAGTGGAAGAACTCGTTGAACGCAAGAACAATTAGGTGGGGGTCCGATATATTGCAACCATTATATAGTATAGAGCTTATTTGAGGCTTTGTGCTGCTTAGGCTGCTTATGTAACTGTAGACGCAACGTTATTGCAACGTTATTGCAGAGGTAATTAGCCTAATCGAGGCACACGTGTCGTATCTCCTCTGCTCCTTCACCGGCCACTCTTCGAGGAAGTGCGGCCTGGGATCGAGGCTACTGACAATCACATAGACTGACTCGCTCATCATCAACAATTCTAGTCCGTCCGATTGGATCATCTCTGCAGCCGTGTTCAACTCAAAAAGTAACCTAAGCCATGGCTTACCACATAGTTACTCTTGATAATATTTCTGAACAGCTTAAAGTACAAAGTACACTGGAGGAGAATAATGAAGTGGATTGTTCTTGTTTTTGTCCATCTGAAGATGAGCTTGAAAACTTGTTGGAACGTTTGTTTGTTGATAATATTAAAATAACTCCACCAAATGTCTCTGTTCTGTTTTCTACGTCAGATACTTCAAACAACCGGGACTGGACCTCCCCTCCTTTCTACACACATCCCCGTGGATATAAGATGGAGCTAGTTATCTCACACAGGCTATTTAATGGCTACCTACCTAGTGTACCTGATAACCCATCTGGTTTGTATGCCAAATTTGTCTTGCTGGATGGAGAGTATGACGGTTATCCGCGATTCCCAATTAGAATGATGATTGAGTTTCACGTTTTTAAGAAAACTACGAATGACAGTCGTTTGATTACATTCTGCTTTGATGATAGCACACCACCTGCGTACACTTCACGCATGTATAAGTTGGCGAAACAGACGTAGATCAAGGACCTATAAGAGATGTGCTTTTGCTTAGAGAAGGTGAAAGGCATTTGTACAGCATTGATGGTTGTCTTACTTTCAAGATTACAAATGTCGAAACATTATACAATAGCTACATGTGATATTATATACACTGACTCCTACCATAGATAGTGTAGAAAGAAGGATTGGAAACGGACCGCGATTGTTGGCCAGTCCAGGCTGCACAGGAAGTTAATTCACTGCACCGGAAGCTAATAATAGTTTCTTCACATCACCTTGGGATATATGGGATGGCAGCACAGATTACTGAGCAGACAGACAGCACATGAGACTTGAGAAGAGCTAGAGCTAAAGAGCAGTGATGAGTATAAGTCCAAAATACCAGTCTACATTTGTATAGCTTGCTTGTCCATTTTAATATTGTCCCTTTTAATTAATTAATATTAATTAATACAGAGAAACACTCTACTGAGATTGAGAGAAGCCACTAAGCCTCTGTTTCTGAAGATGAAGGATTCAAGATATTTAGCAGTGCCAGCATCATGTAACTGCACTGACTTTAGCAACAAAGTTGTAGCTATGAATGGATGATTTACGAGGGAAATACAATTTAATAGCTTGATCACTTTAGCGTATTGTGTATTCACACTCTTATACTCTTAGTATTATAGTTGATTCGATTCATAATTATAATTATGGTTGTTTGATCACACGTAAAAAAATAATTATGTGCATCAAATAGAAATATAGTTAAAAACACTTCGAGAGGGTTCTAGCCGATTCGCTCACTCAGAAAGGCACTTGCGTCAGGGAGGATGAACAGGTCCCCTACCATGTCAATGAATGATTTGACTGCAAAGGGACGAGGGGAGTTTTAGGTTTACAATACACATTGTATATATATATACGTATCTGACTGTGAACTTCAGTCCTTGTGGCATCACTACAGCATCTTAAGCTCCTTACGGCTAGAAACAGATTTTTCCCAGTGTCCCAGTCGTCCAGGTATTCATTCTCCAACCCTATAGTATATATCACCCATGGGTAAGTAAACAAGACGGTAGTAACATAATAACGTATGACCAGTATATACATGTACGTACGTCAATTTGTAAATATACATGTAGACTAAACATCACAGCTACTGCCAAAATAAGGCTTTGTTCAGTCAAATAAGGGTGCCCATTCCGCAATATAAAAGCATTTAGAAATACCCAAGACAAATTATAAGCCAAAGAGAGGTACGGAAAAGTGGACATAAATTCCGGTAAATTTTGCCATTTTATCATAATAATGTTGTGAACTTTCCTTAGTACTTAGCAGTGCCAATTCAACACCATTCCATTCCTCACCTAATTCTCTATTCAACAAAGTCAAAATGGTAAATATTGCTTGTATAACAACGAAGATATAGGTACAGAAAGTCATTCCCAGTTGAATATGCCGCAAATTTCACTAATATAGGCCTGGAAATCCAGGCCCCAATTAATAATTAGCACCTACATGGTAAGAGAGGCTCTAATAAAATTTAATACTGCTACTGGTCTTAGTGCTATTGAAAGTGTTACCTTTGTCCAAGAATAGGAGAAAACCTTGTCTTTGGTATCTCTGAACGTGCGTAATTTAGCGCTTGTAGCTGCGTTAATCGAAGCCTGGATTGTCCACTGGCCTTTGCGTTTATTACACACACTTGATAAGCCCACGTGATCCCGTTTCCAATCCCTCTTTCTACACTATCTATGGTATCATCACCTCCTGTGCATAGTGTTTTATATAGCTATACAGACAACAAAATTAATTATTTTTTTCAATTTCAGCAACAAAGTAAAGCACTTCTATCAACATTTCACTGCATAAATAAGAAATTTAATATCAAGTGACATCATCAAGTTCTTGGGCAAGGATGTGTGCATCCCTCAGTTTCATCTCATCGATGGTATCTGTGGATTCAACCCTGACGATATTAACATTGTCAGTATAATATCACTATAAGGCATGCATGCACCTTTACAGTATAGTGTAACTATACTTAAACTAACTCTCAGGGGCGGATCCAGGGGTGATTTTGAGGGGCTGAAGCCCCCCCCTTTTGAAAAACTACCTATGTATTGCTAGTCTGAGGTTACAACAATTTTGCCACCAACCTTGTTACTTATGCATCTGCATGTAGACTCACTGACTTAAGAGATGCTAGACAATAGCCAAGTCTAGCTACTAAGAGTATAAAGGATGTAGGCTAGCTAGCTGGACATGCATACTATACTAGCTAGTAGCTAGAACTAATAAAGTGCATAGGTCAACTATTGCTGTTGCTGAGTCAGCTCCTTGTGCAATGTTTTGTAGCCTCGATCATATCCCAGGCCTCTTTTCCTAGGCCTTGTGCATGTGAAGGAGGCTATTGTGCAGCTGTTGAGCTGCAACATGATGGAGCAGATCTCAGACTTTTTCAGCTAGTTGCAAGGAAGCAGCCTTATCTCCTCTCACTCTCAGTGCAGTCTGGGTAGGCATTGTGATTCTTTCATGTACCAAGAGTGCATGAATGTAGATGTAACATCTACAGTATACATCCTTTTGTTGATCAGAACGAGTTTTTTGTATTAACTTTTTCATACATTCAGTATTCACTTATTAATATGACAGTTCAAAGGTAAAAGTGTGAGCAAATTGTAAAAAGCAAAAAATTTCGCCTCCGGCGAGGCGGGAGGGGGATGCTCCCCCTCCCATACCCACCCCCTGGGTGGCTCCGCCACCCTCGTACGGGGCTTCGCCCCTTTCTACTAGCCCCCCCCTTTCATTTTTCCTGGATCCGCCCCTGACTCTGAAGGGATATTTGTAAAACTTGTGTTCAATAGTGGTACAATAATTATGGTGTGCAGTGTGATTGTGCAGTGTGATTGTAAAAGCGTGTACGTGACGTGACGCCTTTGAGTTCCCGTAATTTTAGTGAGGATTGTCCTATTTCACGTCAAGGGAGTCATTTTGTAGTCTTGAAAGGCCTGATGTGTTTAGATCAGTGTTCTTTTTTTTGTGAAATGCATTGGGCATGTTTTTATAGGTTGATAATTTACCTGTAATATCTTCTCTGATAATCTAATTACCCCACCCACCCCACCCCCCTTTAGACTCGTCTCCCCACCTACTATACCCACACATCTGCCGGTACGTCTGTCAAGAATCTCATTCACTTTGCTCAGGTAAGATCTGCATCATGTGAGTGTTGGAGTATGTAACTGCATGCATATTGTTCTTATATATAGGGAGCGCACAATGGAAAGTTTGCAATGTATGACTACGAGCAAAGAATATGAAAGCATACGGAACTGTAAGTACTCTCACACCTCACACACACGCCCACTCCCTCACACCCACACAGCCCACCCCTCCCTCGTACAACGTGACAGAGCTGAATGTCCCCACTGCCTTGTTCACTGGTGGCCATGATTGGTTAGCTGACCCCACTGACGTCAATGCCTCGGCTCCATACCACTGCTCAACACTACTGGTGAGAGAAAGGCTTTGTTGCAGCTATACACACTTACATGCTTGAATATAGTATACTTGCATGCACTTTAAATAGTTGCCCTGGAAATACTGATAATTATTATTACCTACTATACATGTGAAGTAATTTCTTTTTACTGCATCAATCCTTATAGACGAAAAAAGGGGCTAGGTTGCTTAAAAGATATCAATGATATTCATATGCGTTTTATATTAGCGCAGACACTGTAGCTTGTACAGACATGCCCACAAACTTCAAGAGGAGACTTGACAGGTTATAATAAGTGTGTGGGCGTGTCTGTGCCTTGGTAATGGTCATCATTATGCATGGTTGGGTTGTGTGGTGAAGGTTGTAATGATGTATTGTGTAAAGGCTGGAAATACCTTCTATTGCACAATTTTCATAAATCGGTTGGTTAGAGATACCTTAGAATTAGCGGCCCATACAAGATCAGTATAGCCAATCAATTTCCAACAAAATACTTCTGTGTATTTATATACGGCTGACGTTTGAGACACAGTGTATATAGTTATATATAAGAGTATAAACCTAATTAATACAATCATGCATGACATGTGCAGACATCAATCGAGCTATGGAGGAATCTTACAAAACAATGTGCTGTGACCTAAGCTGCCATGCTGTCGTGATCAGAACAGGGTGGTGGAAAATCAAGGTATATATACTTGGAAAGATTGCCATGCACTATTTATTACGTATAATTATAGTAATTTGAACAAGTGGGCCTTCCAGTTGGATATTATTGTGGTTTTCAAATTTTGTATTCTGATATAATTATACTAAGTCTTTCTATAATTAGATGATGTTGAGTGCAATCATTATGCATGTACATGCACAGACTTATAACTTCAGTATAGTCATACAAATAATACATGTGCAGGCTTGAACCTGATTATCCAGCAGTATATAATTATGTGCTGCAAATATAATAATAAATTTATGTTGTGTTGCATTCGATCCCAAGTGGAAAATCAAGGTTATCGTTATATTTTATCAATTCAGTGTTAAATAATTCATATTCTAATCATTGCAGATGGCGGTGCTATGTGGGGCTGATGGAGACATAATTTACGATACAGGGTTGTAAAACCCTCAACATTAATTTTTGTAACAGTCTTATATAGAGTATTTTTTTATGTTATAGTTTTCATCTACAGCTGATTTGTAAATGAAGCAGACATTCATCTAGGCCCTGATAAATAACTTTATTATGTTTTTTTTTCACCCATTATTCATTCTTGAAAAATATGCCTATTATTCTCATAAAAATCCGATTATTCTTAATTATTACATAACAACGTTAACGTATATATAAACACAACACACATGCAACTGATCAAGATATAATTAATGTATCATGATTCTGTATTTTCTCACTGACTTGAAATATTCCGACACTCAAAATTAAGTCTTCCTAAAAGAAGGGCGGCTGATTCATGAGACACTTTTTACCATGAGAACATCCTTATGCAAAACTTAATGTGATGATCTTTACCAAAAATAAACACCTATTGTGCTAAAATTATTTCGAGCATAATTTATCAGGGCCTACATTCATCATGGCTATGTGCTATTAATTAGTATTATTTCCATGATGCAATGGCCAGCTGTGAACAGCCCGACATATGCATGCATAATAATAGACCACAAAGTTAAAGAATTTGGGAGTGAGAATGACATTAAAAGCATGCATGCATAATGTGAGAGTACGTTTGAATTGGTAGATGTGGGCCATATATACACTTTGTTAATATTAAAAACAATTTTCCATTATTCATCCTGCACAACTATTTGTACTAGCTGAGCTGAGCAGTGCTGCCAGTGCAGCAATGATAAACTGGAATAAGAGAGTATAGGATTAGTGCCTATAGGGCAGCAACTGGGTCCAGTGGTGGCAGGGCAGGGGTCAACGCCCTCAAGGGAGATGGACTCGTAAAAATTCGGGGTCTCATAGCAACTGGGATGTCAGTACAAATTAAAGTGGTACAAAGGTGCATGCTTATTATAATTATGTCGTGTTGATTGATGCATTTCCGCCCACGCCCCCCCCACACAACACACAGGACTCGTCATCTGTTGGAATTCTACTCGACTCTCTGTCTCTTTCTACCGTCTTCTCGCTGCTGTGTGAAGATGGAGTGGGCGTATCTCATCTCTCCTAGTCACCTGACACTACCCACACAGAGGACGAGAGTGGACGATGTGTGAGCCGTGTGTGTGTGTGTGCATGTGTGTGACACAAATTTATGGGCTTTCTGCTATCAGGCAAATTGACTAAATTTCGTAAAAAACCGCACGATCAGTTCGACAACTTGCATTTAACATTGACTATTGCATGATTTCAGCATGCAGTTATCACGTACCCTTTTACTGTACACATGCAGGACATGTACAAGTAGCATAATTATCATGAAGTACGACCATGCTTTAAGAATTTGTGGGAGATTGAGCCACTCTTTGATCTTGTGAACACAGACTAACATAGCATCTTAATTAATGCATAATTAGTTAAGAATTTGTGGGAGATTGAGCCACTCTTTGATCTTGTGAACACAGACTAACAGCTGTCTCCATCATGTGTGGTGTGTGCCTGACATGTATGTACGAAACTTTATAATTATGAGACACTGCATGGGTGGTCTAAAGTCAAGCAGGATATAAAAGCTCTCATCCAACAGCAGTTCAGCAGCAAGGATTATCAGTGGACCAACTAGTAGGTTGTGTGATCAAGACAAGAAATCTTCTCGCTGAAAATGAAGTCCTTTATTCTTCTCATTAGTGTGATTGCTATAGCAACCATTGTGTCTGCCGCACCATCTTCCAGTGGTAAGCACACTTCTGTGTATTTATATATATAGGGCTGACGTTTGAGGCACAGTGCATGACTGTATATAGGAGTATAAACCATGCATGCATGGCATGTGCAGGTATCAATCAAGCTATGGAGGAATCTTACAAAACGATGTGCTGTGACCTAAAGCTGCCATGCTGTCATTTCAGTAATCAGAATAGAGTGGTGGAAAATCAAGGTATATACTTGACAGATCATCACTCCAACAAAACAATTGTATGTACTATAGTATTACCAAGGGCGTATGAAGAGAAGAGGGCATGCAACTCACAATGTAAACTGCGTATGTGTCAAAAAACTGATGAGTCAGCAGGATATGCTATATTTAGCCAACCGCCCACTAGAGGATGTTGGTCACGATTAATTAAGATTCACGTGAGCTTATGTTTTCTATGTAAAAACTCCAAACTCATCCAAGCTGCTGAGTCGGCACATTTTATCTACTTTCTTCCATTAGCTTGTTTATCTCCATCTCCTGTTAGTTTATAAGTCGTAGTAGTTTAACACTGTGATTACTATACCTGCTACATCAAGACAGGAGTCAAAGAAACCAAGGATTTGAGGCAACAACTCAAAGTCTATGGTTTCTGGCTTGTTGCTTCTAGTACGACTATGCTACTCACTTTATAGTGTCACTGAGCATTGTTAGCATCATTTACTACTAGTATAGAGAGCTACAATCATCTGCAGTATGTTAGCTAGCTAGCTTAGCTAAAATAGCTACTTTCTCTGTAAGTTTCCGTAATCTTCACCGTGCACCCACAAAAACGGTGCACGTGCAATGCATTCTTTACTATTTAGATATAAGACCCCGCCCATTTGTTTTCTGATAGATAGTAGTTGCATGCCCTCTTCTCTTCATACGCCCTTGCTATTACGTATAGTAATGCGAACAAATGGGCCTTCCAGTTGCATAGACCCATGGTTTTCCATCGCACCGAATTTTGCATTCTGATAGAACTCTCATAATTAGGGACGATGTTGAGTGCATGTATTATGCATGTACATGTGCATGTAGACTTATGACTTCAGTATAGTCACAGTGGCTAATAATACATGTGCAGGCTCGAATGTGATTATCCAGCGTCGAGTGTATCTTTGCTGTAAATACAATATGTGGTGTTGCATACCAAAGGTGGAAAATCAAGGTATCGTTATAATTGTATACATTTGATTTCATGCATTTCATATTATAATCATTGCAGACGCTGGTGCTATGTGGGGCTGATGGAGACATAATTTACGAGACAGAGTTGTATGTATAATAGTTAAGTTAGAATATTATAGCATTTAGAACCCTCAAAGTTTTGTTAACAGTTTTGTAGAACATATTTTTCTGTAATAGTTTTCTACAGCTGATTTGTAATGAAAGCAGACATTCATCATGTGCTGTTAGTGTTATTTCCATGGTGCATTTAGCCAGCTGTAAACAGCCCGAAATGAATACATATAATAGACCACAAATTAGTTAAAGAATTTGTGGGAGATTGAGCTGCTGTAATTTGATCTGGTGACCACAGACTAACAGCTGTCTCAATCATGTGTGATATGTGGTGTGTGGTGTGTGCCTGATCATGACATGACCATGCATGCATGCATGAGAAATTCGATGTTTTGCGAGCATCAAATAATTTATGCGTGTGGGCATGCAATGACCATTTCGCAAAATATAATCGCAAAACCTGCAATAGTTAGATCGCAAAAGTTTGGCTCATTCGCAAAGGTTTTTCACCAGCAAAATATTTAAGACATTGGGTGGTATATAGCCAAGCAGGGTATAAAGCTCCTATACCAGCAGCAGATCAGCAGCAAGGATCATCAGTGGACTAACTAATATATTATTATTCATATTCATTGAATCATGTACGTGACCAATTATAATAATACTTATGTAGCTCATTCTTCTCATTGCATGGTGTCATTGCCATAGTAACCATTATGTCTGCCGCACCATCTTCCCATGAGTCAGCATTCATGTACAGTGTATGCATGGGTGAACACTACATCCTTTACATGCAGTGCCATACATAATAATACCGTAATATCGGTAGAATACGGTATATACATGCATGTACAGGCAATCATTATATATATATATAGGGCTGATGTTTGAGTGTACCATATTTTATATATTAAGAATGCTGTAAGTTTGAGTTGATGTGCTGTTTCTTCGGCTAAAGATGATGGAAAATTAATTGGCAATGTTTGTATGCATGCCCTTCTAAATCATAGTCAATCGTAGATGTATGGGACTTATAAAGCCTTTAGTATCTTAAGGTTACTATCAGATTTTTGTCTGTTTTTAATTTAGTGTACTAATTTTGGCAGATTGCAGCAAATTCACAATAGCCTAATTGTAATTAGTTGATTGGAATCAATAGAAAAAAAGGGTTATAGGTTGTTTAGCCATGATACTATAATCGATTATCCATTAGCATGCATTCAGTAGATAAACAAAGATTCATATACCTTGGCTGACTGCATATCATGCAATCTCATCTGATCTGAGACCTTGAACCACATGCATGCGCATATTGACAAGTCTGTATCTGCACAATGGGTATTACTAATTAGTGAGAACGAGCCGGCCTGTGATGCATTGTTAAAACATCATACGATTTCTAATCAGTTATACTGCATTTTCGAGGTGCTTAATATTCGCTGTTTTCGTGCGTTAGTAATCCTACAAAAATAGGTCCACGAAATACTTAGCTAATGGAAGACATGACGTTGTCCTCTGATGGGAGGGTGGTCTGTTACAGGAGGTTCCACTGTGAATAGGTCATTGTGTTTTGTGATACTGTTTATACATAATTATAATTATGCATGTGAAGTGAATCACAAGATCATGCCCCATTAGTAAAAGAATGTAAAAGAATGAAGCCACTACACAAAGCAGTCCCTCACATGTCACACAACATACAATGCCACTACACAAAACAGTCCCTCACATGTCTCACAATACACAATGCCACTACACAAAGCAGTTCCTCACATGCACACAACATACAATGCCACTACCCAAAACAGTCCCTCACATGTCACACAATACACAATGCCACTACCTAAAGCAGTCCCTCACATGTCACACAACACACAATGCCACTACCCAAAACAGTCCCTCACATGTCACACAATACACAATGCCACTACACAAAGCAATCCCTCACATGTCACACAACATACAATGCCACTACACAAAGCAATCCCTCACATGTCACACAATACACAATGCCACTACACAAAGCATTCTCCCTCACATGTCACACAACACACAATGCCACTACCTAAAACCATAGATCGAGTAGTAAGATCTATGCTAAAAACAGTCCCTCAGCAAACAACATACAATACAATGCAAGCTTGAAGCAGTGTATGGTTGAGCAGCTTTACTACCAATACACTATAATGAAGCTTGCATGGTGTATAGTCGTGGGACTGTTTCAATGAGAGTATTGACTAACAAAAGTTAGCGAAAGAAAAGAATAAAGAGTACAACATTCGTTCAGCAAGTGGGTTGAAGTTTAGATCTGCATGTGTATATATAGAGCATGCATACAGCAATTCTGTACTATATGCATACCAACAATCATCATCATACATGCATCCCATGCATGCATGCAGATAATATGCTGACTAGAAATATTCTCAGCTGGTTGGTGCTGCTCCTGACCCTAGCTACTGTTACCAGGAGTGAGCACTATCACATTGTGCCAGTGAATTCAACTGACTTGTGTCATGACTATCGAAATGGAACTTGTTTCACTCTCGAGCAGCTTGTTCAAACAGACCTGTTATCTGGTGGAGACAATCTCACATTGAGCTTTCTACCTGGAGATCATGTGCTAATTGAGCAGTTATTGATTCGTAACTTCTTACATGTGCATATGACCGGCCAGAACACAAGTACAACTGTAGTCAAGTTCACAGCAATGGTACGATACGTTTTGTTAGTGCTACTGAATTATATATTGAACACTTGGATTTTGTTGGAGCGAATGTCGGACCACAAAACTCATCACATCGAGGATTAATCATTGACAGTGCCCACGATGTCTATATAAACGATTGCTATTTTATGGATTTTGAATTACTCAATCCGGCGGAAGCCAGCATAGTTAAGATTGTTACTCAAACTGCAACAATTGAGAGCGCTCTCTTTATGAACAACACTGGTCGGGCACTGCACGTTGAGGCTGGTGATGTGTACATAACAAATAGTGTGTTCACTAGAAATGATGGAGGTGCAGTTGACATTCAATCAAGCAACTCACTGATCAACAACACAGAGTTCAACTACAACAGTGCTGAGAGTGGAGGAGCAGTAGAAGTGGGATCTGGTGCTGTAGTGATCACTCGGTGTAACTTCACAAATAACAAAGCTGTTCAGTTAGGTGGAGCGATTAGTGTTGACTCAGGCAGTAGTGTGTCCATCTTCAACTGTGAGCTGACAAAGAACAGTGCTGAAGAGAGTGGAGCGATTGGTGTTTTCTCAGGCAATGTGTCCATCTTCAACAGCACACTGACTAACAACAGTGCTGACTCTGGTGGAGCAATTGGTGTCTACTCAGGCAGTGTGTCCATCTCAGACAGCACACTGACAAACAACAGTGCTTACTATGGTGGTGGAGTGATTAATGTCAACTCAGGTAATGTGTCCATCTCCAACAGTACCCTGACAAACAACAGAGCTTACACTGGTGGAGCAATTGTTGTTTACTCAGGCAGTGTGATCATCTCCGACAGCATACTGATAAACAACAGAGCTGAAGAGAGTGGAGCAATTGATGTTAACTCAGGTAGTAGTGTGTCCATCTCCGACAGCACACTGACAAACAACAGTGCTAACTCTGGTGGAGCAATTGGTGTTTCCTCAGGCAATGTGTCCATCTCCGACAGTACACTGTCAAACAACAATGCATACTATGGTGGTGGAGCGATCGATATCAACTCAGGTAATGTGTCCATCTCCGACAGCACATTGACAAACAACAGTGCTAACTCTGGTGGAGCAATTGTTGTTTCCTTAGGCAGTTTGATCATCTCAGACAGCACTCTGACAAACAACAGAGCTAATAAGGGTGGAGTAATTGATGTTTCACCAACAGCCACCTTGATCATCAACAACACTAACATTACTAATAACAATGCCATGGTCAGTTTGAACATTTTGCAGACTAATGTGAAATTCACTGGATCGAATATTGTCAGCAATAACAATGGCCCTGTCTATGCTTTCAATAGTCGAGTTGAGTTTAATGGACCTACAACACTTAGTAACAATCGTGGTGTGTTTGGTGGAGCTCTCAGCATTATCCAGAGTCAAATGTACATTAACACAGAAGGTGTGATCATCACCAAGAATACAGCTACCTCTGGAGGAGGGATATTTCTGAGAGAGAGTACACTCGTTGTAAAAGAATCACTAAAGATCTATCAAAACACAGCACACCAGGATGGTGGAGGAATTTTATGCATATTCTAGCATAGTTGAGTTCCAATCTGTGCTGATGCTGGGTCCAGATGGTTGGCTAGATCTACTCCCTCCAAATGAACAAAGTGAGATTGATGACAACATTGCTACGAATGGTGGAGGTATTTATGCAATTGCTACGACCATTAAACTTACTCAATCAAATGTTAACATTAAAACAAACACAGCAACTGCTAGTGGAGGTGGAGTGTATCTGCAACAAAATTCGAAACTCTACATATTGAAAGAAGAACTTGAATATTCATGTTGTTATGTCAAGTTACTGATTAACAACAACTCGGCTCAGTACGGAGGAGGGATATTTGTGGCAGATGACACTGAGAGTAGTACTTGTAGAGGAGGGGCCACCACCACTAATGTTACTCAGACAATTGTTGCTGACTGCTTCATTCAAACAATTCAACTGTATGAGAGGGACAGCTCTGATGATCGAAACTATAGAGTTCCACTTGAGCAAAGCTGTCTTGCGAGAATACATTGTACTTTAATTCTGTGCACTGATTGTCAACTTCTCAAAGAAGGACAGGCAGAACAGGAAGTTGGCAATCAGTGCACAGAATTAAAGTACAATGTATTCTCACAAGACAGTTTCGCTCAGGTGGAAGTCTATGCTGAGGGTCCATGTAACAATTTGGGAATTTCAAAACAACTGATCAATATTTATTTTCTAAACTGCACATGCCCTAGTGGACTCAAACCAGTTCAGTCCAATATTGAGTGCAGGTGTGACTGTGATCCAGACTTGCAACTAAGATATCAGATAATAAATTGTTTTGAGGAAAATGGAGTCATAACGGTGGAAAGAAATAACAACACATGGATAGAAGTCATAAATACTACTAATGAAACAGGGTATGCTGTTAGCAACTGTGTATTTGACTATTGTGTAGAAAGGCCCATCAACATCAGTCTAAGCAACCGTGACAAACAGTGTGCCTACAATCGAAGTGGTGTCTTATGTGGAGAATGTGAACCAGGACTCAGTCTTGTGTTGGCTACATCAAGATGTGCACAATGCTCTGATCTTTACCTTCTTCTACTAATACCATTTGCGCTGGCTGGCATATTGCTAGTTGCTTTAATTCTTGTGCTCAACATCACTATAGCAACTGGAAAGATTCATGGCCTCATTTTCTATGCTAACATACTAGCAGCTAACAGAGTGATTTTCTTACCTAATTTAAACAACTTTTTAGAAGTTTTCGTATCATGGGTGAATCTTGACTTGGGTATTGAGATATGCTTTTACAATGGAATGAACTCTCAAGCAAAAGTGCTCCTTCAACTTGTCTTTCCAGCATACCTATTTCTTTTGATGTTCTTAATAATCATTTTGAGCAATTACTTTGACTCATTTGCAAAGCTCCTCTCCAACAGGAAACCAGTTGCTGCCCTAGGCACACTCGTCTTACTCTCTTATTCCAAACTCTTACGGTTTATCATTGCTGCACTGCAATACGGAGTCTTGTATTATCCTGATGGTTCAACCAACACTGTTTGGTTGTATGATGGCAATGTGCAATACTTCACTACCAAACACATCCCTCGGTTTGTTGCTGCAGCCATAATCCTCATTGCCGGTGGATTTTTCACTCTACTGCTCTTTTTAGGACAATGGCTTCCATATTGTTCAAAGGTTATGATATGGACCAAGAACACAAAGTACATTGGCTTCATGCGAGTATACCATGCTCCATTCACTCTCAAGCATCGCTACTGGGTGGGACTGCTCCTCTTTGTTCTGATTATCCACAATCTAGTAGTTGCCATGGCTCCAGACACTTTTCTCCCTATTCTATCAGCTGGGGTTTTATCAGTTGGCCTGATTGGATGGAAACTGTTGAATAACCGTTTGTATGACAGTAATTACACATTCTGTGATTCCCTTGAAACTCTCTATCTACTCAATCTTGCTATTCTTTCATTTGGCATCTCTTATGTCAAAGATACCAGGAAAGATCAGTCAGCACTAGCCAATATGTCTATGGCTATATCATTTATTCTATTTGTGATAACACTCTGCTATCATTTTTACCAAATCGTACTCAAGAAGAATAACACATGGCTGAGGATAGAGGCCATCTTGAAAAACTTGGGAGCTGGTATTGCAGACAGACGAGCCAACAATGGTAGAGAATTATATCATCCAGTAGACAATGAAAATGATGATGAAGGCGATTATGAACGAAGAGACCCCGTGGACCCACCTTACACTGATGGAGCCGTGGAAGAAGCTGACCCCGATCGTTACATCACTCCTCCCATCATCAGACCAGCCACAAGGCCAGACCAGCTGAGACTATCCTACATGGAGGATCTAGCCCCCGTCATCACAGAGGACTACAGACCAGTCCCTCCCCCTACAAGAGTCAATCGTCGTCCTGTTGTTACACACACAGAAATCGGCCCCATATGCATGCGCAATGAAGTGTGAACTTTCTTATTAGCTTAAATAGCATATGTGCATGCTTGTATAGGATGAAATATAAGAGAATTAGTGTTGTGTAAGATTGTTCTATGTTATATAGTTTTTAGATAGATATAAGTTTATAGATATTACATGTAGTTGAATGATTAAGTGTGTTCTTTGTACTGAATATTTGATTGCTGACCATGCATTATAACACAGACATACACATGCACGTTAGAATCTGCCACTGCATGTGTGAGAGTCTGACACGATGTGTGTCTGTCCACCATCTTCTGCATGTATACCATAATGATAATGGTACTACATTCTTGTGCATGGACTATAATTTTAAAGTCAAGCTGCAGGAACACGTGTCATTGACTATTGCATGATTCCAGTACGCAGTTATCACGTACCCTTTTACTGTACACATGCATGCAGGACATGTACAAGTAGCATATCATGAAGTACGGCCATAGGATCTTAACATAACGATACTGTATTTTAATTGATGGACATGAACTTGGGTGTTAATTCTCTGAGACATGCGGTGAAGCGATTTCAAACTTGACCATGGATATATGCATGCAGATATACCCATTTAATAGTTAAGAATTTGTGGAGATTGAGCCGCTCTTTGATCTGCATGGTGAACACAGACTAACAGCTGTCTCCATCATGTGTGGTGTGTGCCTGACATGAATATGTACAAAACTTTATATAATTATGAGACACTGGGTGGTCTATAAGTCAAGCAAAAATATAAAAAGCTCGGAGCCTCCCACCAACAGCATGCATGTTCAGCATGCAGCAAGGATCATCAGTGAACTATATAGGGTCCATTAAGACTCCAAGCAGACAATGTGATAGTCCAGCCACCAGTAACTGGATCATTAAAGCTATATATATATATACAGTGGAACCCCTCTATAACAGACACCTTTGCATGGGGAGCAATATGTTTTGGCCTTTATACAATAGGCATCTGCATGCATGTGATGTTGCATGATCGAGTTTCACCGCATGTCTCAGAGAACCCCCTGATGTCCATTAATTAAAATACAGTCTCATATATCCCCATGCATGCATGCATGGAGATAAAGTCAAGATGCATGGTCATACTTCATTATAATTATGTTACACACATGTGTGCATGCATGCACGTGTGTACTTACTGCATGGGACTGTATGCACAGATGGAATGGATGGAACATTTCACATCACCTTGGAAACAAAAGTGCAGTAGCTACAGCCCACTTGTTATGATGCTAAGAATGTAGCCATGCACAATTTTATGGTTTTGATAGCTGCAGTATAGCCCTGCAGGGATCATTAATTATGAAACTTGATGAAAGCATTTTGGGATAACATGACTTCTCCTCCATGCATGCCATGCATGCCATGCATGGAGGAGTACCAATAATTATATGCATGGTATATTATGACCGCACATACAGTGGAACCTCTGTTAACAACCACCTCCGAATAAAGGCCAGTTGCTATATAACGGCCAGGCACCCAGGTCCCAAATGAACAGTTTGTGTACAACAACCTCTCAACAGAGGCCACCTCTGTATATTAGTGAAAGAATTTGTGGAAGAGATTGAGCTAGCTGTCGTTTGTTCTGAATAACATGCACAAACTATATATATAGCTGTCTGGATCAATCATGCATGTGTGTATGAATGGTGTATGCCTGACCCCATGACCATATGCATGCATGTATAGGTAACTATATCAGTATATATGTATGTCATATGAGGCATTGCATTGGGTGCATGGTATAGTCAAGCAGGGTATAAAGCTATACTATATACCAACAGCAAGGATCATCAGTGGACTATAACTATATATAGGTTGTGTGATCAAGACAAGAAACCTTCTCGCTGAAAATGAAATTCTCATTGGTGTTGCTGCTCTAGCAACCATTGTGTCTGCCGCACCAGCTTCCATGCAATGGTATAAGCACTTAATTGACTGTGTGCATGTATATACAGTTTATATATGGGGCTGATGTTTGAGTCAATATTTCACAGTGTATATATATATATATATTATACATTACCAGGAAATTTCGTGAGGTGCAGGGCAGACAGAAAACGCAAAAATTAAAACTGGGATAAACTCCCACACACTGCATGCACGGTGGTATTTCACATGCAAAGCTATTGGTGGTGGTGCATGCATGTGCATGGTTTCCTGACATTGGAACACAAACATTTTACTGAGAGCTCTGCATGTGTGGAGTCAAATAGCGAAAATTTGCACCCGCGAAAATTCCCTGCTTATATATAGGGCCGGTATAATTATATATTTATGTATAGTTACAAGAGTATAATTATATAGACCTAACTGTTATAGCAAATTAATATATTAATACATGCAATTGCATGTGTAGACATCAATCGAGCATACCATACACATAGTCCGACATGCATGAATTAATAAGAAGTTGTGGGAGAGACATTATACGATTGTCAAAAGCATGCATGCATGCATGTTGTGAGACTGCTGGATATAGACTCTGATAAATCAGGAATAATTTTAGGTCAATGTCCATTTTTGGTAAAGATTATTTGGTATAACGACGTCATCATGCATGGCAAAAGTGGCTGAAGGTGAATATTTATCTTGATTAGTTCAATTAAGTCAGCAAGATAACACTGAAACTATAGTGTGTCTTACTGTCATGTCAGAATCAGTGCCTCCTTCATTACTAGTATTGTCATCAGGTTCACTGGTTCCCTCGATCACTATACCATCGATCCGACAACTACATAACCGTATGTGCGCATGCATGGTGTCACTGCATGCATGGTGTCACTGCATGCATGGTGTCACTGCATGCATGGTGTCACTGCATGCATGACATGTATATATAATACCATTATATTCTTGTGCATGGAAGTTGAACACTCTGATGGCTACGACGTCATTATGATTCCCTTTTACCATGCAATTCTGCATGGATATGTGTTATATTGCATAAACCATGAATGCGACCATTTTGCATTAGTTTGATGCCACTAAAAAGAATTTGTGTGTGAGAGTAAAATTAATGAGCTATGACATTTGATCTCGTGAACAGTCTGCATGTCTCAATCATGCATGTGTGGTTGAGTGTGTGCATGCATGCCTAACCCCATACATGCATACCTACATGTTACTATGTGCATGCATGCATGCATGTATATGTAACATACTGATGAGGCATTGCATGCAATGGGTGGTCTATATATGTATAGCAAGTAGGATATAAAAGCCCACCAACAGCAAGGATCATCAGTGCATGGACTAACTATAATAATAAGATTGTGTGATCAAGACAAGAAACCTTCACACTGAAAATGAAGTCCTTCGTTCTTCTCATTGGCTTAGTTGCAATAGCTACCATTGTGTCTCCTGCACCCGCCCCATCTTCCAGTGGTATATTATAAGCTATTATATATAATCATGATAGCCATTGATAGGGCTGATGTTTGGTTTAATTATGCGTACATGCATGCATGACTTTTGTACAGTGCATGCACGTATATGTGAGACCTATATATATATAATAATACATGCATGCATGCATGTGCATGTGTATATACTTATATAGGCATCAATCGAGTGATGATGGAATATACATCTTTCAAAACAATGTGCTGCGACCTAAAGCTGCCATGCTGTGGTTCCAGTAACTTGGACAGGATGGTGGCCTGAATACCAAGGTATTTAGCAGATCATGCATCACACTTGCGTATACCTCCAAAACTATAATGATTATGCAATTCCTAATTGAAGAACTATATACTGGTACCCCTCAGTATAAGGTTTATATATATAATAATGTGCAGGCTCCAACTTGAAGGATGACTACGCACACAGAATTTATCTCTGCTGTATGAATAATCTGTGGTGTTGCCCGTGAAAATCAAGGTACTTGGCAGAATAATTATGTGTATGCCTTTAGTTCTCACATATCACATGCCTTGTTGATCATTGCAGCCGCTGGAGGTGCTAATGTGGGGCTGATAGAGAGATACATGCAGAGACAGTGCAAATATAGTTAGTTCGAACATTTTTTTTAGCAAGTTTAGTTTTTCAGCTGATTATTTTAAGTGACAGTCATGCATGGATGGTAGTATTCAAGGGCGGATCCAGGAAAATGAAAGGGGGGGCTAGTAGAAAGGGGCGAAGCCCCGTACGAGGGTGGGTACGGGAGGGGGAGCATGGCGAGGCGAAATTTTTTAGCTTTTTACAATTTGCTCACAATTTGACCTTTGAATTTCATATTAATGAGTGAATACTGAATACGAAGAAGTTAATACAAAAAACTCGCCAGACTACTATCAGCGCAAAAAATCTTCCTACGCCACTGATATGCATACATGTACTTGTTTTTTTTTCTCAAAAAATGCATAATACACACACTCAGTAAGGGCAGGTTAGTTCAATGTACAGTGCAATAATTATGCCAATGTTCAAGGATCAGTGGCCTGTTATCAGTGACTCACTGGTCACTAATCGATTGGAAGAGAAGTTGCTTTTGAGGCCTTGCCTGCAGTTAAACGACCTCCTCTGATGGCTTGGATTGAAGATCTTAGGAGTGAGAATAAGAGGCGGCATCTCAGCCAATTCATTGTGGAGGTATAGGGTTGGTTCCATTTTGCGGCCAGGAGGGTGGCAAGACGCTTGTAAGTGGATGTTGAAGCGGGGCCAAGGCCTCCTGTTGATGACATCACGAGTAGTGTGAAGGAAGAGTGCTCTATTCCTATTCCTATAGCTATATGTCCCTGATCTCATGGTCCTGCAGACACCACCATGGTTGTTAGATAACATGCGCAGCCTTCTCAGGTCTGAACAAGTCTCATGCAGGGTGAGGCCGTGGGATCAGAGAGGGGAGGCCGTGGGATCTGGGAGTGGGATCTGGGAGGGGGAGGCCGTGGGATCTGGGAGGGAGGGTCATTATAAGGGTAATTTCACAGAGGTCAAGGCAACACATTTCTGCAGCAAGCCAGCCCCTCCCCTCCCCCAACTGAGCATGCGCAATGTGCATGGCTAGCCTGAGACTCTGAGAGGCTTACCATTGCTTACAAGAGAGGCTTCAAAGTAACATGGTAGTGCATTAGGATCGTTTAGAGCATGGAAAACAGCTCAGAATAAAGTTTTTTTTATCTTTCAGATGGCAAAGTCACCATTTATATGCAATTGTGAAATCTGAATCATATTTTTAGCTGCATGCAAACGACCTCCACCATGCTGGGCTGCAGCTTTGATCTGACAATTAATCATGGCAAGTGTAACCGAGCGACTGGATGAGAGCTGCACGTGTTTAGCCTTCTCACCCTACAAGGAGTCCGCTGCTCTACTGGCTGTAGGAGGGCAGTCAAGGATCACTGTCAAAGCATGTCATGTAGGCTGTAAAATAACAATGATTTATAATTATATAGTCTATATAATTACACTATTGATTTCACACTGATTTAATTAATAGAGGACACAGCATCTACGAAACTAGACATCATACTTTTGTCATCCTTTGGAAACAATGATAGATACGTAACTTCTGCCCCCCCCACACACGCACGCACACACACACACACACACACACACACACACACACACACACACACACAACACACACACACAGGACTCGTCATCAGTTGGAAGTCTGCTCGACTCTCTGTCTCTTTCGACCGTCTTCTCGCTGCTGTGTGGAGATGGAGTGGGCGTATCTCACTTCTCCTGGTCACCTGACACCGCCCACACAGAGGACGGGAGTGGACGATATGTGTGAGCCATGTGTGTGTGTGTCTGTGTGACACACATTTTAAGGGCTTTTCTGCTATCAAATCGACTGAATTTCGTAAAAAGCGCATGATTTCGACAACTTGCATCTATCAAACACACTACCATTTCTCTGCTCTCCTCTATATGCAGGTTCTGCACCACTGGTCATAGTCACCAGACTATCACAGTGTACCGTTGCGATGTGGACAGTACTACTACTGAAGTGAGTACAGCATGTATATCATTATAACACCCCTCCCCCCTCCCTTCTAAAAACATGCATAGGCTATTCAAAAATGCCTTAGTCTGTTCACTTAATTTGTGTTTTCTTCGAAATTAGCCTTTCGAGAGCTGTCTTATGACTGTCCACAACTTGTCCAATTTCACAGATAAAATGTGCATTTAGTAGCTACAGCTGCAGTAATAATAATTATGGTGTGTTTTTATCGATGATTGATTTGGTATTGAGCGCAAATTGTATGCTGTAGAAAGCCACAGTAAAAGTAGTACTGTCTTATTTCAGAGCCTCCCTGGACATACTAGCTACATCAACGACTTGACCTTCCACCCCTGTGATTCCTCTCTACTAGCGAGTGTCGGGGACGACCGCATCTGTCGTGTTTGGGACCTCAACGAAGGTCAAGTGAGGTCAGAGTTCAGGCTGAAGTCACCAGGAGTGGCTGTTAAATGGCATCCACAGGACCCAGCAAAGGTGAAAGATATCAAACTATAATAATTATTATATCATTCTATGTGATAGTTGTACCATGGATATTTGGATGTGTACCGGAGGGAGTACATGATCCCAATTGAGCTAGCAATATTACAAGCCACTCTATGTATAGTTATGGTTACTTGCTACAACTCATAGTTCTGAGATGTTAGGGGAAAACTGTTTTCCCTCTGACTCCTATATTTTGTTGTCTTTGTTGTCTATGCAGCTCTTGGTGGCTGAGAAGAGTGGGCGTGTGCGACTGTATGACCTCGCTACTGAGGTGCCAATCATGTGTCTTGAGACAGGGACTGCCCCTTTAATGAGCGTAGACTGGTCGCCTAGCAACAGTCTGTATGTAGGGGGCGTGGCTAGTGGGAGCTGGTTCGTGTGGGATGTGTCACAATCAAGGTACGTGTGTACTATTAAAAGTAGCCCGGCCTTTGGAAGGCTTATAAGATAAATCTATAATGCACCTTGTTGAGTAATTCCTTTGTGTCGAAATGTCCTTTTGTGGAAAAAAACGACGTGCATTTGGTATAGCCCTTTGAAAGGCGTACCTAATTATGTGTTTAGATCATGTGATTGTTTTCTGCATGGTCAAAATGTCCTGTTTCGTGGAAATAACGGTATAGGTTGATTATATCTTTTCGCAAACAGGCCACTTTCACTGCGCTAATGGAATGTTGTTATCATTGTATGAATATTCATTCCGTGTTTGAGCAGATTGTGAATCTGTTTTCATAGCTCGTGTTTTCCCATGTAACTATTTGAAAGGCTGTGTAACTGCTTTTCACACAAGACAAAGAGCTTTCAATAGTTGTCTATAGCTGCTGCATTGTACCATTAAAATAATGGTTCAATTTTGATTAATACCAATAATTGCAGAGCTGTGCTTATGGCATCGAGTAGTGTGTCTCTACTTAGTGATATTGCTATCAAGTTGGATGAACTACAGGCTATTGTATCACGTCTGTTGCCTAGCGATATACCGCCGTGTGCTCCAGTGACATTCACTCTGTGTGGACTAAACTCAAAACTTGGAAAAGGCTCTAAAGTGATATGGTACTCCCCACCATTCTACACACACCCTCGGGGCTACAAGATGGTGGTGGGCGTATTCCACAGCAGTATCTATAGCTCTATACCAAGTGGGGCAACCAATATGGATCGTGGTGCTAATGTCTCCATTATGGATGATAAAAGTTCTACTAGTCCATTGCAAGAATCGGCTGCTAGTTTTGTTGAAGTGGCCATTGCAAGCTCACAATTGAACATTGTAGATGGATTATACGCAAATGTTTTCTTAGTGAAAGGAGAATTTGATGATTATTTGAGATTTCCACTTCGTTTGTCACTAGAACTTCATATTATGCTCAAAACTACGACGGATAGTCGATGTATTAGTGTCAGCTTTGATGACACCACTCCCACTAGATACACAGTGCCTAGTGACTCTGATGTGTGTTTAGATAAGGATAGGGACTACCTGTTGCTTAGTGATAGTGAGATAGATGTGTACTGTGTAGAGGACTGTCTGACTTTCAAGGTTTGTAATGTCAATGTTCAAAGTACTTAGCTACATGTAGCTTTATGTGTAATGAATGATCTCTCGACATTAATGTGTTGTTTATGAATAATACGTATCAGTATTATATATACCACCCCTGTTTGTGTGCACCCATGCAGTGAAGTGTTAGCTAGCTTGCATTGTGTGTCTGAATTGAGTACGTTAGTTGACTGTCTCATTTCTCAGTTTTTATGTATATAGCTAATGATCTTAACCAACAATTGTTTGTAATGATAACAAATTCAAATTGTCTTTATTGCACAAGTTAGTGATGTTTTAGCCCTGAGCAATGGAAGATCAAAAGATCTGAACAGCAATCACCTGAAGAGGATCTTGAAAGCTTGTTGTAAATAAAGTCACTCCATCAAATGTACCTGTTCTATTCAAGTACTCGTAATTATGGCATGTATAATGATCTCGACCAACAATGTTATTTGTGAATGTGATTGAACAATATTCATATTTCCTTACCTATTTTCATGCACTCTTATAAGAAAGTATTAGCCTGCATTGTATGTTGAGTTGTTGCATGTCTAGAATGGCTACAATGATCAAGTACCATGGAGTGAAATTTAATGTGGATAACGTCTTTTCTCTTTTGGAACATGGAGAAAGAGGGAATCCAGTCCAAGATGATGTTGGTTGTGCTAGCTTGCAATTAAAAAAGCCACCAAACGATATACCTTTGCAATATCTAGGTGTTGGTTTGTTCCTGCTGCCTAGGGAATATGATGATGAACTCAAGTTTCCTGTGATGTGACATTGCAGCTTGAGGGAACTATAGTTTCCTTTGAAGCTGATGAAGGACAAGCGATTTTTCTTTAAGAGAGGCTATCGACCGTGCAAATGCAAGAAACTTCACCCCTCACCATCAAAGCTCGAGGGAAGCTTATAATTATGTCCATCTTTCGGTTGGTATTAAACTTCCTGAGTGTCGAGTTAAAGCTTATTAAAAAAGCTTTTAGGAGTATAATCATTATAGCTTCTTTATCTTCAGCAATGACTTCCTGTCAAACATAAAGGCAAGGTTTAGTAGCAGAAGACTTGCCAGGTCCAGCCTCATCAGGGAACCCACAGGAACACACCATGCCTTTCCTATAACATATGGTGTAGAGTGTCGTTAAGTAGAGACTTGGCTTGATACAATAAAGGGCGTAAGAACTCAGTCATCTTTCCACAATACTTCTATGTAACGGACTGTAACTTCAGAATACAAATAGTATACGGTTTATTTTACTGACAGTATCCACAAATACACGGATTACCCCCTTTTTGGGGTAATGTACGCGCATGCGCATACAAAGTACACCAGGCCGCCTTTCTCTTCGCGGCCTGGAATCGAGGCTAGCATGGAACCTTTTTGCATAGTGCATAATTATAGAAATGTTTATAATTATAGTCGTAGACAATTGTGTGACTTATAATTATTTTGTTGTCCTATTATTCACTGGGATTCGTACAGTGATTAATCGCGTATCAGTAATTGCACGTCGTCATTAACGACATGCAATTACTGCCTTGACGATTAACAATCAATAGTATGGCTACTCGTGCAATAAGGGATTAATAGCACTTAGAGTGGGTAATTTTTGTTGGTGCATGCACATTTTCGTACAAACTAGATCTATCCATTTCATTAAAGTGCAATAAACAATGAACGCGAGTAACAAGCAATGGCAAGGCTTCTAATTGCACGAGTGCTATTATAAATGATGTGTGCCCTAGTACGAGTAACCATGCATCCAACAAAAATTACCCGCTATAATTATATTATGGTGTAGTGATTCTGATAGTGTGTGTGTTTGGATAAAGATGAGGTTAATGTGTACTGTGCATATAGGATTGTCTTACTTTCAAGGTTTTAAGTAAATAGATATTATTATTATACATACAATAAAAAGATAATGACAAGTAATTAAGTTGTAATAGTTACTTTAGAAATTTGAAACTGAATAGAATCGTCCTCTCTAATATAATCCCCTAGCCAAAGATTTTCAATTGATCTCAAAATGAAAGGTGATTTACAACTCTGAAAGTCCCACTGCACTCTACGAGCATGGTCAATATCTAATGTCCCTTTGTGACTTACAAGTCCTTCATTCGTTACAGCACCTATTTTCACAGCCATGGTAACTGGGAATGGGAGCATTTCATCATATTCTCCTTTTTTTAGGCAGAAAACTGTAGCGACACCTTTTCCCCTGAATTTACCACCACCACCGTTTGGGTAAACCTTTATGCTCAGTTTGTAGCCCTGAGGTCGGCTATAAAAAGGAGGAGACTCCCAAATCGTATCATTACTCTTTAGTTGCGAGAAATTGTTCATTGTGACACGAACAGGCGCACAAAAAGCCGACGTACTTAGAAGCATCGTTTGGTCTTGCTTCATTTGCTCAATTTCAAGCTTCAGATTAGCGTGCTCTAGGGTCAGCTTAGCATGACTAGCAACAAGCATTGACATGTGCTGTGTGACGTTAGTTTGAACGTGCGCTGGTATTTCTTGGCGAGGCATTTTAACCTGGCAACCAAACATCGAGAACTCACACTGTACAAGTGCTAGAGGACAATCGCCTTCGTGCTGTTCAAGGTTGCGTCTTTCAGTAGTTACCCCACATTGCCTGGGGCAAGAAACAACAACTTTAGAGCAAAGGGGAAAGTGGTTGTTAGTCACATCTTCAAAAGTGGAGTTGTATTCACTGCAATGCTCGCAAGTGAGTGGGCGTTGACTGCAGTAGCTGTTCTGATGAAGCGTGATATTCAACCGCCGCAAAAACCGTACGCAATGACGACACTTAATCCAAGCAAACTTGCAGCCAACTTCAGACTCAGTATTCAGATGGTTTGTCAGGTCACCTAGCTCACCTACCCAATCACAACCCTCCTTCTTATGAGAGCAGTTGACTTTAAACTCGTACAAAGAGCGCTTAAGACCTTTGTTCGAGAATATATCAAAATTCTCAGCATTGCAAGTTGGGCACGGCTTGTTAGTTGCTTTCACTTTGTCGATGCAGAAGTTACAGAAGCTGTATCCACAGCAAGTAGCTTGATATGGCTCCTTCAATGTTTGCAAACAAATGGGACATTCGTGTTGTACAGCTTTAGGAGGTAGCTCTGTGAACTCACAATCGAATCCAACCTCATCGGCTGGTTGGTCAGGTGCGCTAGCTGGTTCTTCAGGTAGACTAGCTGGTTCTTCAGGTAAACAAGCTGGTTCATCAGGTAAACAAGCTGGTTCATCAGGTAGACTAGCTGGTTCTTCAGGTAGACTAGCTGGTTCACTGTCAGAGGTGGCCATTGCCGCGACAAAAGCTAAAAAGGGGGTGTATTTCGTGTAAAGATGTCATGTCATGACCTTAATCATGTGATAGTCTGTATAATGAATACTATAATTATAGCTGTATTTATGAGTGGACGGTCTTTCACACACGATTAGTATTGTGGTGCAGAGGATTGTCTGACTGTCGATGGTCAATTAACTATTATATGTATAGCTAATGATCTAAACGAACAATTCAATGTATTGTATTGTTGCAATTGCCCCCAAGATCAAAAGAAGCAGTATAGCCTATAACTGTGCCAATATCTGCCATAATCATGGCAGTCTAAGTCTGCACAGATATTGGCACATTTGGTAGATAGTTGAGGTTTTGACCTCTAGACCACAGGATGTCATATAAAAAAGTATGGTTAAACTCAGTGGCTGCGTGCATGTAAATACCACGAGTTAGTATAGCCCTTAGCAATGGATTCAAAGAAAAAAAAAAAAGTGAACAACCTTCATCTGAAGAGGTTCTTGAAAGCTTGTTGCAACGTTTGATAAATAAAGTAACTCCACCAATAATCACTCCGCCAAATGTTCCTGTACTGTTCACTACTAAAGACAACCTGGACTGGACCTCCCCACCTTTCTACACACATCCCTGTGGATATAAGATGGAGCTAGTTATCTCGTATCGACGTGCTGGTAGTACGGCTGCTACACCTGACAACCCCTTTGGTTGCTATGCCAATTTTATCTTGCTGGAAGGAGAGTATGATGATTATCTGCGATTCCCTATTCGAATGATGATTGTGCTTCATGTTATGAAGAAAACTACCAACGAGAGTCGTCATGTAATATTCTGCCTTGATGATAAATCACCGCATGAATGTACTGAACGCTGGACGTCTAGTACATCCAGTAGACGTCGCCAAAACAAAGCTGGAGATGTGCGCTTGTTCCAATATAATGAAATGGATTTGTACAGCGTCGATGGTCGGTTTACTTTCAAGATTACAAAGGTCGAAACAAACAGTATACCATATAGAGTCCATAACTGCTTCTTGCTGCACTAAGTCTATATGCTTTGGGCTATAGTAGTTTTTAGAGGCATGTCTTTTGAGATTTGTTGTACATAAAAATCACAAATCACAATTGTACCATGCATGCAGTTGGATAGTAACTTTGAACACACATGCATAATTATACCATCTCCTATATTTTGCGGATCGCTGATTGGCTAGTATATAGCTGCATGTACGCGCATGGATGGGCATGGTGTTCTTTCTCTGTCTCTGTTGTCGTACTCTGTTGTCGTCTCGATCAGTCTTTTTGCGTAGTGCCCTATGTAACACTGGTGGTCCTGTTGCTTAGTGAGTGCATGAGGTTAATGTGTATTACTGTATAGCGCGAAATTTTTGAGGCACTTATATTATCATGGATTGGCCTCTAAAAGCATTTTCATTGCACAATGTTCGTGGAATGACTGCTTACCAGAAGCCACGCCTTTAAATCTTTGCACGTTATAGTAGGTAATTCTAATTAAAGAACAATTTCGTGGACTTAATTTTCGTGTAGGATTGCTACCCACGAAATCCGCGAAAATTAAGCCCCTCGAAAATTTCGTGCATACAGTATATGTATAAGAGGATTGTATAACTTTAAATTAATTATAGCTATTAAATTGCTTCGTGTGTAATGATATCTCGATTAATGCAGTGTTTTGTGAATGCACTTAATGATGGAATTATATTCATGATTCCTGATAACCTACCACCCCTTTTTCATGTACTCCAAGAGAAATTATTAACCAGCCATGGTTTCAAAGAAAGTCACTCTTGACAATATTTCTGAACAGCTGGAAGCAATACAAGGAACACTAGAGAATCTTGATGTTGATTGTTTGTCTATCTGAAAATGAGCTTAAAAACATGTTGCAACGTCTGTTTGTTAATAAAGTCACTCCACCAACTGTTCCTGTTCTGTTTTCTATGCCAGACAACCAGGAAAAATGGATCTCCCCTCCTTTTTACACACATCCTCGAGGATATAAGATGGTGCTAGTTATCTTACGTATATATCGCCCTGAACCATCAAGATAATTATGGTGGGGCAGCTAATTCTCCTGATGACCCGTCTGGTTGGTATGCCAATTTTAGCTTGCTGCAAGGAGAGTATGATGACTATCTGCGATTCCCAATTCGAATGTCGATTGTGCTTCATGTTATGGAGAAAGCTACCAACAAAAGCCGTTCTATTATAGTTCACTTTAATGATAAAACACCATCTAAATATACTGTACGCCAGTTGGAGTATGATAATCACTCAGACCCTGATGGTGATGTGCTTTTGTTCAAGTATATGATGAACTAGATCTGTACAGAATTCAAGGCAATCTTACTTTCCACATTACAAGAGTCGATACAAACACCATTATACAATAACTGCAGACTCGAAAACTGTTCTGTTTTTTGCTCAACTAAAGTGTATAGCACCTTATATATGCAGCAGTAATTATAGCTAGCTAATATAGTTTGTAGAGACATGTCTAATTACGAAATTTTGTTTGTAAATTAGAATTGCAACCACGGTCATGCATGCTGTTGGATAATGGATTATGCACGAGTATCGATCATACGTCATACCTCGTATTAGGAGTGCACTTCCTGTTTGTATATTATAGTGTCATCTTTCTTAAATTTGGACTTGGCATGTCTCTGTATAGTCAGTCGTATAAAAGTGTGCTTTTAAGGCATATTAAGCAAAAATTGCTCAATTGTTATTATTTATTAATCCCCTATTTGCAGTCGCCCCCTGGAGTGTCGCTCAGTGTACCAAGGCCCCTCCTCCTTGTTCTCCTGGTGCCCTCAGAGTGAGGGGGTGTTTGCTACCGTGGGACTAGGACGACAGCTCAAAGTGCATCACCTAGGTCACCAAAAGGTGTACAATGTGATTGAGTGATTCTGTGCTATCAGTAAACGTAACTATAGCTAGCAATCTGTCCCAAACCAAAGGGCCAGTATATATCAAGGTGGCCGTACTTCAGAGAACCAGATTAGCGAGAGTCTTCTGTAGTACTGTTCTCTGTCTGTAGTTTATTGCCGAAAAACTTTGGCGCCTACGTATACACCGAGGCATCAGTACCTGCAGTCACTGTGAAAACACACAGCAGCTTGTATATACTGTTTCCTATATCATGCACTTGCCATTTAACTTATATGCATGCAATCTTCTATATAGATCTGTAGGTTGAAATTGCATTATGACCATGCACGCAGCAAATTAGCTGGTACCTATTATAAAAACATATTTGTTGCTATTGCATACACCACCCCCCTCCCCCCAGATCCCCATATCATGTGACCTCCCAGTGGTGACTGACATCTCCTGGCATGCTCGTATTCCACTGCTAGCTGCAGCAGTGGACAAACAGCTGCACTTCTGGATGCCAGAGATATGAGAACGGCCAATCAGATTGAACATTGAACTAACTTTTGAATTACTGTATTGTATTATCGTAATTTTGTTTTCTCTTTCAAATGCAATGAAAGCACGATCTATAATGAAAAGTCGTCCTCTATAGATATACGAGCTCTTCGACTTTAGTGTTGAGTGTTGCAGGAATTAGCTGCTGAAGTGCACGTATAATTATAGTGACTCGTAGATTTAATTGGAATATCGGATAAGTTAACTTTAGCTGTGGTGCAATCAGCAAAGGCTTTCCTTCAGTTTTCCCCCAATTTGGCTGCTTGTTTCGAATACAAGCCGCATGAAAAACCGACCACGTGGAGATTAGAGGAACTCTTGCATGCATACCTGATAATCACATAGACTGACTCGCTCATCATCAACAATTCTAGTCCGATTGGATCATCTCTGCAGCCGTATATTCAACTCAAAAAGTAACCTAAGCCATGGCTTACCACATAGTTACTCTTGATAATATTTCTGAACAGCTTGAAGGAATACAAAGTACACTGGAGGAGAATAATGAAGTGGATTGTTCTTGTTCTTGTCCATCTGAAGATGAGCTTGAAAACTTGTTGGAACGTTTGTTTGTTGATAATATTAAAGTAACTCCACCAAATGTCCCTGTTCTGTTTTCTACGTCAGATACTTCAAACAACCAGGACTGGACCTCCCCTCCTTTCTACACGCATCCCCGTGGATATAAGATGAAGCTAGTTATCTCACACAGGCTATTTAATGGCTACCTACCTAGTGCACCTGATAACCCATCTGGTTTGTATGCTAAATTTATCTTGCTGGATGGAGAGTATGACGGTTATCTGCGATTCCCAATTAGAATGACGATTGAGTTTCATGTTTTTAAGAAAACTACAAATGACAGTCGTTTGATTACATTCTGCTTTGATGATAGCACACCACCTGCGTACACTTCACGCATGTCGGAGGGAATAAGTTGGCGAAACAGACGTAGATCAAGACCTATAAGAGATGTGCTTTTGCTTAGAGAAGGTGAAAGACATTTGTACAGCATTGATGGTTGTCTTACTTTCAAGATCACAAATGTTGAAACATTATACAATAGCTACATGTGATATTATATATACACTGACTCCTACTGCAAACATTGTTAGCCTATGATCATTAGTGGCTTAATATTTATCTTGATATTGTTGTTCATTGAATTACTACTACCATGTTACAATGTCATGTGGATACTCTCTTTCTCTGGCTCTGCCGGTACAATTATATATTATATTATATACTGCTAGATTGTTGATTGCACCATAGCTAGGTAGTATAGAGGTTCTGTGATTGCATTGACTGTTGTTTTGTATTTCTTACCTGATATCAATCAATGATCAATCATCGGGCAGAGCTGCATGTCTGCATGCATAATAAGCGTTTCTGTGAGAAGCGATTTGTCCTCCAAATACTTGCATGGCCACACTTGCATGGGATTGACTTTGGTGTGTCCAGAGTGCGGCATGCATGGTGACTGTGACAAAGTTAACATACACAATTTTAAGGGTCATACAATATAGGCTTTACAGCCTCTCAATCCAGGTTGCACAGAACTGACCAATTAACATTATGAGGGAACGTCTATATATAGTGTTAACTTGATGCTCGTAGCATAAATTATAGGTGTCAAGAGAAATATAGGCATCAATTCAAATGATGTCAACTATTGGCTGAAGGTGAATATTCAAGTCAGCAATTAAGATAACATTGTCTTTTGTCAGGTGTGCCGTGTTTATTTCTACTTTATGTCAGGAATAATCAGATGTTTTATTAAAGAAGAGAATAATATATCAGGGCCTATAATCTGCTTGGTCGCGATCCCAGGCCGCACTTCCAAGGCCTGTGAAGGAGGCCAAAATGTTTCCACAATATACACACACTGACAATTAAAAACAAAGCGGTTGGACAGACTGCCCGGCTGCGTACAGGCAGCGGCTGCATACAGATTGCCCAGCTGCGTATACAGGCAGCGGTAAAGGCGGCAGACTGCACAAATTAAAGGTAGTAGACTACATAAATGTAGCAGAGGTAACGCTCGGTTTCCCAGCAGCGTACCCACTGCAGCTCAGGAGCCCAGGTATATACTAACCCACACGCTACGCGGGTGACTGCATCCAATATCCGTAAGTTTCAGGAAGTGTTCAATTACATGTTACCTGCCAACACAAGCACTGGGCTATTTGTAGCTGCCAAGAGTCTGATTCGTGCACTGTTTGATGCTATTAGCGTTTGATGCTATCAGCTTAATCAGCAGTGGACAGACAGCTGCACTTCTGGATGCCAGAGATACCTATATATAAATTATACGAGCTGACTGCATGATCACACTGCACTTGAATTACTTGTGTACTTGTGTAATTTTTGTTGCTCTTCAACTATGATAATTGTGTTCGCGCAAGTCTCGATTGAAAGCCGCCCGAAATGTGTAATTTTGGTCATGTGCCAAAGGAGGCAACCGGGCAACACCCACACACACGGAGCCCCACCTCCTAAAACTGATTAAAAGTTCAAAGGTTAGCCACGTGGAAATTAGGGAAATGATATCATCCTGCATAAGCTATCAAAACATCATCCATCAACAAAAGTACAAGTATAATTCCAGTCGATTTGAATATTAAGGTCAGTGTAGACGCAGCCCAAACTAGATCTAGTGTACGTCTGTGTGTGTGTGCAGACCTCAAGAAAGAGTGTTTGAGAACGATGTCCAAGATAGCTAAACCAGGAGGTGGGGGTCAGCAAGATCAGAAAAAGGTGAGAACTCATACTATACTGTACTAGTCTACTGCACTCTCTGTAACACACACACACTCTGCATTAGCATGCTAGCTAGCTACTACATGTATAGCAGGGGAGGGAGATCACTATCACTATCATGGCTTGTACAGATATCTCGTTAGTTTTACTCGTTTAGTTACAAGGTCTTCAATGCACATGCATCGTGGAACGATAGCTCATTAGACGTAACTAACTGGTTTCTGTTAAAGTAAGGTACTGTAATTGATGCTAGCTGTTGTAAGTATAGTTGACCATATAAACATGGAATGCTTGTGCAGCACTAGACACACACACACTCTCCTGAGTACTGTAGGTGCGAAGTGAACCCATTAGATCTATAGATGCAGTAATTAGTAACACTGGCTAGTTGGTTGGTAAACTGGTTTGTTGCTAATTGCAAGATTGTACAGTTAGTGGTCTAGCAGGTCTTGCAATGGTATCAGTTTTCCTGTGCTAATGGATCATTAGATGGGAACACTGCTAAGTGGATTAATACTGTGGTTTTGTGGTGAACAGTGTTTGCATGAATAATATCTGACCATGAATAACCTTCAGAGACTGGCACAGGATGTGGCCTCAATGTTCCCTCATCTGTTTCCTAGCAATACTTGTAACTCTGATAGGTCGTTAGCATTGATTATAACAAGCCCATTCATCTAACTTGTTGTCTGCAAAAAACCATTCTCTAAGAAAAATGTCACTGCCCTGTGTGTGTGGTGTGTGTGTGCATTACCACTATCCCATTGCATGTCCACGCGTAGGTACTTGTGCCGAGGTTCATTAAACATGTTACAATAAACAAATTTTTATCGCATTTAATTGAATTGATCTTATCTAATGGGCCACTGTTGTTGTGCTATTACCCATACAATGAAAAGTCTGTCAACACAACGTGTCATCACGTCAACTGTGTACTTTTAGCACTTGCAGTCTTGGAATGTCTTAAAAATCAGATAGGCCTACTTTCGTAGTAGTGAAAGCTAAGAGGTTATAGTCTCCATTTGTTTCGGCTAGGTTGAGAGCTGCTGTTGTTGTAGCATCAGATGTGTTTAGGATCGTGCAAGTCATGTTGTGAAAATGTGTAACATCTGTTGTTCCATAGTCAATAGCTAGTAGTGTTCGTGTAACCGGTAGCAACACCTTGTACAGGCAATGGTTTGCCCTAATATGATCTGTTCTGTATATTGTACAGTGCAATGACAACCTTCCCTTGTAGCATCTGTTCGAGAAGCATTCTAAATGTTGTCTGTTCTCTTGTGAGTGTCCAAGGCTAGGTAGGTGTTGATGACTGTTGTGTATAGAGTTGACCAATGCTTTAGTGTAATGGCATAATCATGACAAAACAAATAGAACAAGTGTAAATGGATAAGTGGTTGTCTGGAGTACACACATGTACTGTACATGTACTGCACATGTACTGTGCATGTGTGTCCCAATATAGCAGGCCTTATTAGTGTAATGCAGCTTGTGTCTAGGAAGCATATCACAGCAGAGAAAAATGGCTCAGAATTGCCAAGTTTGAATTTGTAATGGCCTTGTTGATTATTGTCCGTGCATTAGCTATTATTGATTGTGTTACATGTAGCGCACAATTCTTCCCTTGTTTCTGCATTTCCTGTGCACTAACCTCTCAAGGTTTTCACCCATTGTGTGTGTGTGTGTGTGTGTCGTTGCCTCATTCACCTGTCATCCTGTGTTGAAGCACTACCAGGGCACAGGTCATTGTAAGCTCTGGCTCTATTGACAGCAATAGCGTTACTCACGATTAAAGCATTGTATGGACATTATAGCATGCACAGATGTTGGATAGTTGCACCGAGGCTCTCCTTAGCAGTCCCTCCAGTATACTGCAAAGCTAAAAAAATTAGTGTGTGTGTGGTTGGTTGATGGATTGTCTGCTTCACTGTATTGAGTGTTTGATGTGGTAAGTACAGCATTCTTTGTACTCTGGTATCATTGTGCATGTGTGTGGTATCAGCTAGTGTGTGTCCCTCTCTAGGCTATGAATGGTACAGGGAACCTGCTAGTCCCTGTATCTGTATCAACCCACGCCCACACTCACACACACACACACACACGCCCACACACCTCGCTATGCTCAGTATCATATTCTGCAATATGAACACATTTGCCATCTCATCAATTGTGGGAATTATTATCTTGTTCGTCTAATTAATGGCATTGAAGTAACTACTGAACTTTATCCTCATTTCCCATCACCAAAAGATTAGTACAGACAATAGTCTAACGATGTGTGTGTCAGTGTTCTTGTCATGTGAAGTACTTGTCCCCATTGATGTCTGCCATGCCACCAGTGCCTGCCTGGCTAATGTGTGAGAGGGTGGGCTGGCCAAGTGCCTGCTGCCTGGCTAATGTGTGAGAGGGTGGGCTGGCCAAGTGCCTGCTGCCTGGCTAATGTGTGAGAGGGGGGGCTGGCCAAGTGCCTGCTGCCTGGCTAATGTGTGAGAGGGTGGGCTGGCCAAGTGCCTGCTCTGATTAGCTGCTGAATAGACTACTAATGTGTGCTGACCTTGAATAATTTAGCTCAGATTTCAAGCCATTTTTCACCTCCCCCCCCCCCCCCCACACACACCCACACACACCCACACTCTCTCTCCTAGTAATTGTTGATAGTAATTAGACCCTCTTTCCCATCCTAATTGAATAATATTGTATTCTAGGGTGTCAGTGTCTGGAAGCTGCTCTCAGTGTGTGTGCTTGTGTGTGTGTAGGTGTAGGGGTTCCATTGGCTGGAGGGTTTGCTTCCCATACATCTCCCTTTAAACTATCACCAAATGAAACCGTTTGACTTGCTTCTGAAAGCGAGCAACCTTTGAGTTTCTATAGTTACATCAAAATAAAAATAAAAGTTAAAATCTTAAACCAGTCCCTTTTATTTGATGTGTTTCATAAATCCCTGTTCATTTGCCACGCTAAAGTCGTGTGGTTCGTGACCTCCATGTGTTGATGTTAGCCAGTACGTGTATTAAAACCAACTATCTGCTTGTTATTGAAACTGGCTATACCGTATGTTGAGGCTGGTCATGTGACCCAGTGTACCGTGTGTTGAGGCTGGTCATATGACCCAGTGTACTGTATGTTGAGGCTAGTCATGTGACCCAGTGTACCGTATGTTGAGGCTAGTCATGTGACCCAGTGTACCGTGTGTTGAGGCTAGTCATGTGACCCAGTGCTCACGTTATATCTGTACATGTACATGCGTATGCGTACAGCTGTAATCACGTTACCTTATATGGATGGTGTCGAGTTATCACGTTGTGGGCCATTGTGAATGTGAGGGGAATATCATACAGCCTATAGCATCAATGCATGTAGCTGGACAGTGTGTGTAGCACCTGTCAGCAATGTCCCCTCTCAGTAGTGTGTGTGTGTGTGTGTGTGTGTGTGTGTGTGTGTGTGTGTGTGTGTGTGTGATGGCCGGGGTACTCCACATCTGTAGTGGACATATTGTCTCCACTGTGCTGGGATACATCAGCCACAGATATGCTGGCAATTACCAACCATGAGTATTGTAAGAGATGACCACAGATCTCCATATATTGCTCTTAACTCCAAGACAGTCCATTCCCTAATACACTCCCCTGCTCTACCCTCCCACCTTATAGACCAGGACAGCCATGCAGCTTGCCTTATACAGCCCTAGTTCTGCCTCCCTTGCTCTACCCTCCCACCTTATAGACCAGGACAGCCATGCAGCTTGCCTTATACAGCCCTAGTTCTGCCTCCCCTGCTCTACCCTCCCACCTTATAGACCAGGACAGCCATGCAGCTTGCCTTATACAGCCCTAGTTCTGCCTCCCCTGAGCTTACCCTCCCCCCACCTTATTGGCTGGGCACACATTAGGAGTACCTGCATCCCACACCAAGCTACATGCCAACCATGTATTGTACCACTTAGCTTTAATTGCCCGTAATAGAGCATCGGGTGGCCCACCAGTTTAGACTGTACGTAGAATAATTGTGGTGGTTTAAGTTTTCCAGTCATTACTGCTAAGTCTAAATCAATCGCTTTGTTTTAGAAAGAGTTTCAACTAACTCTAGTGGCACTTACTGCCTGCAGTGCTGTGTCTATCCTTATTCTGTAAAAACCTTTCATTGAACCATTAAAGTGTGATAGCTATAGCTAGCTGTGTGCTATAATGTTTGTGTGGCTATAATGCTCAGGTTACATAACTAGCCAGTGATTATAATTAATTTATCAGATACTTCTGTTCAGCCAAAAAACTTCCAATAATAATTATGACACTAACTGCTGTGTTGCTGTGTTGCTGTGTTGCTTTGATGTACAGTATCAGTGTACAGTCAGTATAGCACATCTCTTTGAAGCAGTGACTAGCCTCACTGGGGCGTAGCCAGCCTGGGGACCAGATGTGGTAATGTAGTAATTGCCTATTATAGCTTCTCTTGAAGATTTATTAAAGGTTTAGCTTTCAAGTGTATAGAGGACTGTGTTAGCAAGACTGATGGTTCTGCCCACACTGTCGGCCCAGTCAATCAGACCAATGTAACTGGTTCATACCTTATACGTAGTCATAGAACATGTGAGTAATTTGTAGCTAGTACACTTTTCTGAGGCTTTGTGAAGGAGGCTAACTAGTACACCCATGACAGTCCATCCTGCATGGGCAGATCCCAGTATATATACAGGATATTGGTCTAATCTAAATATTTGGTTAACTTGATGCCAATTCTTTGATGTGATGTACGCACCCGCACATGTCGTGATCTGCCCCTCCCCCTTATATTGCTTGTAATTTTTATGTACATCTTGTTAAAATCTTGTCCACTACAAGCCGTGGTGTGGGGGGGTCAGAGGGAGGCAGTCTCTACACCTTGTGTTTCATAACATCATTAAATCACTAATAACAGCGCAGGCGTGTGTGTGTATATATCTATATCTAGCAACAAATGACATATATCATTTGTACATTACATGTATTATAATTATGCTTTCTGTTTAATTTATATTGATATGTAGGTCTACATGTTCATAGTTGTGTTTTTATAATTATAGCCTTTTGTTAACAATGCTTGATGTACTGTTTTTAATTACACTGACTGTTGTTTCTGTTGGTGGCTTTTATAGAGTGTGTTGCCATGACTACCATCAGCTGACTGGACCATCTGTTCAATTAGCCTTGCTTGTATTATGGGCTATAATAGCCATTGTCCTAGCTAGTGTTCCCAGCTCGTGTTCCATCACCTGCATCCATTGCTCTGTGTGGTGTGGCCAAGGTGTTGTATGGTTGTCAGGGAAGTGTGTGTGGAGCTCCATTGTCAGTGGTCTTGCTAGTGTGTTCTTGTGCTGTATGGTCTTATAATAATTATATTATAAGACTATTAAAGTTGTTGTTAGGTACATGATGTGTTGATGGATGCACACTTGACAAGTTGTGTAATTACTGATTGATGTACAAGATAACAAGTGTTTTACAAGTGGCCGCTATAATTGAAGGAATAACATTTATAACTTTGGAGAGTAATAATTATGAGAATTTAGCCCATCCAACCAAAACATATCTATTGCAATATAATCACCACACGCTCTGCACGATAACCACTAGCTGACGGCCTCGCTGACAGTACCCTAGTCTAACATGCCCCCCCTCTCTAACCTTGATCCCTAACCCCCTTCCTGCAGATATATTTGGACTGGGCCAACCATTACCTTCGCAAGTCTGGTCAGAGTGACGTGGTGCTCGCTGATCTGAAGGACATCTCCGATGGCTACTATCTACCTAGAATCATACAAGCCGTCGGTAAGTTAGCCAGTACATATAATCATATACACAGCTAGATCATGGTCACGAGGTATATAACATCATTAATGGGCTTACTTGTGGAGACACCAACACATCATTAATGGGCTTACTTGCATGTGTTATAGTGACATGATCGTGAGCATGAGTGCCCAAAGCTCGAGGGTTAAGGGACACTAACACATAGATACCTCATGATGCACATGATCTACCAGCAGCATGACCACGCACTCTTCACTATAGAGCTAGCAGCATGACATCATTATGTATCCTCAAGCAATCTGTAGTTACAGGGAAGCATACAGTGTAGTTCCCTGCTATACACACCCGAGTGGGATCTATGTAATCAATGAACTCTTGATATAATCGATGTGTACATTTCCTGCGTACGTTGAAAGCGTTCATGTATTGCTGTGTTTGTGTTCTGAGACTGAGATAAACTGCCGGCCGCTATTGAAGCAACAGCTTCACTCGTTAATTGATTAGAGTTTTAGTTTTAAAGTTAGTTTTCCCAAAACACTCACTCACACACACACACACATGTACTAGCTTGCATAACGTTATTGGCTGTACTTGTGCATGATATGTAAATGTGCGTAATATTATGTAATGGGCCTTTAAATGTCTGGTAGCGCCTAACGACCCCACCCACACCACACACCACCCACACACACACACACACACACACACACAGTGAGCAACAAAGTACCAGGTGTACAAGATTCCACTGAAGACAAAGTAAGTCACTGTCGTAGCTGTTGCTATGGCTACATGTACATATGACATCACAAGGTGTTTATTAGGTGTCACTTCCTGGTAGTGTCTACTACACACACAACCTTTGAGTTGGTTTGTGGTTTTCCTTAGGTCAACAATCTCCTATCTAGAGCACATGCAAGGTTTCCTATCTTATCATGTGTCTACTAATTAGTGTTTTGTAGGAGGCCTGGAATCTTCAAAGTGGTGGGCTAGTATTCGATCTCAATCTCCATCTCAACACTAGCTGCCTCTTTTTAGCTGCAGTTGGAGTGCAGTGCACTTGCAACAGAGAATTGCCAAACAGCAAAACCACACTTATTAGACAATAAGCCTAAACTGTATGTATGCATGACTAAGAGGTGTAATGACTAGGGACAGAACAGGTGTGGCCTTGTGGTTAGGGTGGTGGCTTAGTAGATTAGATGATAGATAAGGCGTGGGTTTGATTCCCTCTTTGGGGACTTTCTTATATTTCTTTACAAAACAGTTAGTAATTGCTCTAAATTTTGAAGTCATCATACTCCTTCTCAAGTACATACAAGTTGGGGCGTCGCCTGGTTTCTGTGAAATTCGTTTCACGGAAACTGGGCGACGGACGACCCAACTTACCCTTTTTGCACATCCTGGCCACCAAATATTGCTGCATGTACTGTATAGTTGTTTGTCAGCTGATCTGAGGTGATAATATAATATATTATTAATAGTAGTATTATTGCAATGTGCCGGCCCTTAGCTCTGTGTCATGTGATATCATCCACAACAGCTGCACGCTATTACCTGACAGGGAGTTGATGGTGTATGCTATTACCTGACAGTATGTATACAGGGAGCACGTTAGTTGGCAAACAGTCACACTGGTGAATGCACCACTCCCTCCCTTATATGAGCTAATAGCTGCTTTGAACTACACAAACAAGATTACAGATTTATTGACAGGAAAACATGTTTTTTAATGTGGTGGTATTTATATGGGTTCCCGACCCTTAGTGGTCGTTTAGGATGTATTTCAGTTGCCATTGTTACATACACACATCACACCCACACACACACACACACTAAACACCACTCCACACACACATTACACCCACTCCACACACACACAGGCTAAGAACATCGATGCTTGTGTCAAGTACATGAAGGAGGTCGGTGTGAACTGCTCCACTTTCAAGGCAAACGGTTAGTTCAACAATTTACAATCCTCTCCACTGCTAAAATACTAACTGTTGATCGTTATATTCTACAGTTATATAACCTGTACTATACCACACCCACCTGCAGATATAGCGGAGGGGAACATGAAGTCCATCCTCTCAATGTTCTACAACCTCTCACAACTCAAGAAACCCGCTAAAACCAGTTCAACCAGTTCTGAGGCCCCTCCCACCAGCCGAATAGCACGACCAGTGTCACCTGGCCTCAAGGTATCCCATGGAACCACTAACGGTGAGTTTAGAGTCAGTGACAGATAGACCGTTACGGGATAAAAGACAAAAGCATGGTCTTTAGTGATTTTGATAAGTTACTACTTCCCTTACAAATCAAAAGGATGCATTTTGTAGCTCTTTGAAAGGCCTATCAAATGTGGCTCAAATCTCCCCATTTTAATTCTATTTCTCTTGCTTTGTAGCCGCCACGCCTCTCTCCAAGACCTCATCCCTCCCAGCGGGCGTAACCAATGGCAACACATCGAGCCCTGCTATTGGTCGGAGGACAGCGGGCAGTTCCATCCTCACCACGACCACGTATGACCGACCATACAGTCAGCGCAGGGTGCCCTACAAGCAAGTGATACTTGGGGAGGCCGGGGAGAAACCAGTCATACTCGAGAATGAAGGTACATGTCTGTGTTACAGTGTATTGTATACTGGTTAAATAGTATGGGCCGAGTTAGGATTACCCAATCTCTAAAGATGTATTTTAAAGTAGTCTGCAATGGGAGCCATAATATGTATGCAACGTACAATGTCAATGCTTCACCTGCCTATAGCAGTGGGCGTTAGATACCCTCCAAGTTAATTGCTCACTAAACATTTAGGTATGTAAACAACCGTTGAATTAAGCATCTACAATATGCATTTATTAGTTGTAAAACTGGACAGTCCTAACTCAAGTTAGGGACACTCAAAGTTAGCTATAGTTGCATGTCCATAATCATATTAATAGTGCTGTCTCCATGGTAATAATTATATAGTGTGTCTCGTCATCTTTTACTACCTCCACAGAGGCAACATCGCCGTCAGTAGAAACCAAGCCCGTTACCAATGGTTACCACTCGTCTAGCGGAGAATTCGAAGTGAAAACGGAGTCAAAATCTGATACATGTACCAAAGAATCGAAATCTCAAATAGAACATTCGAAATCAAAACTGTCGCGGCTTAGTAAACCTAAAGAGTCTAAATTAGTGGCCCCTGGTTCGACCAATCAGATCAAGGAACAGCCGCAGGAAGGCAAGCAACAAGTTCGCTCCAAGACATTACCTCATCCGAGCAAGTTACAGGCAGTGGGCGTGGTTAAGAGGCCGGAGCAGGGGGGCGTGGCACACCAAGGGGGCTCAGCGGAGGATATAGTTCCCAGGCCACAGAGCAGACTCAAGTTCCCAGGTATTGTATTAATAATAGCTTGCATTGAGGTGACATGTTTCACCGTTTCAATAATAAAAGTTTTAAAGTGAATGACGCTGCTATTGATTGTCACACAGTACTAGAAGCCTACAGTATTTAATATTTTGCGAGCTCATAACATTACACGTAGTCGTAGTACAATGGTGTTATAGCCCTCATTTTAACCCCTCCATAGCGAGTGGTCGGTCTACCCCCAGTGGTGGTCGTAGCACACCCTCTGGTAGGGGTAGTGGTCTCGTGAGACCATCCGGCAGTCGTCTCGAGAAGATGGGCTCCGAGGAGCCAGGTGAGTGGGCGTGTGTGCGATATCTGTATTCCTGATGTATTATTGACTGCTAATAATTATAAATATGCAACTAGTGTGTCCTGGAGTAACTGCAATAGAGCGTGGGGTTTTATAATCGGTAGTGATTCAACTATAATATCTAGCCAGCAAGTGGTTTAAGCTGCCTGCAGTGTGATGAGTTATCTAAAGACATGTCCCTATACCCCCCTGCAGTTAGAGAAGAGAGCAAGCTGAGACTCACTCGCAATGGCAGTGATGGTGCAACCAAGCGTCACAAGATCTCTCCTAGTATCACAAACGTCCCAGGAGTGGGTGTCATAGAAGCAGGCACACACTCATCACATACGCCCACAAAAACTCGCTTGCCAACGCCCGAGATGAACAGAAAACAACGAACGGAACTTGATCTATCCTCGAGCAGTGAACACACCACCACTGAGGGCAGGAGCTTGCCGGGTCTCAAGAAGCCATCCGGTGGATTGCGAAAACCATCAGGTGGTTTTGGATTCGGAGGGAAGCAGACCACGCCCACTAGTAACGATGCCACACCTCCTAATGACGGAACCGCACCCTCTGAAGGCGCTTCTGCTAAAAGAACGGCGACTGTTGAAAAGAAACCATCATTTTCTAAACTGAGTCGATTTGGAGTGCAGAACAAACTTACACCCCCCACACACTCATCACACCCCTCACACATCACACACATCACACAGGCGGCTGGAGGTAGCACCAGTAGTCTGGACAGCACTGATATCAAACTTGCCGTCTCGTCAAAACTTGATTCCGAAACTTCAAAGGGAAATTCGGAACCAGAAAAACCCGCTCAACTAGAAATTCCAGAATCTACGCAAAGTTCAACGCAGAGCTCGACCTCTGACCTTGTCAGCCCACCCCCGGGTACAGAATTCAAACTGATAACAAATAACGAAACTAAAGACAGTCACCCTCGCTACGGTCGTCGTATTAGCCCCGAGGGCATGTCACATGAAGAGGCCACAAGTCCGCACGATATCACCACCTCAACCAAAGAAACCAGCGAAGACTTGAACAGAAAAAATAAAGAGAAATCTGATTCTGAACTAATTGAAAAGACTGTTCAAGACGATACAAAAATGTCCAATTCCAAAGCCTCCAAGAAACTTAGCTTGCCCGAAACTGGCCAATCAGAATCACTCGAAAGCCCACTATTGGCGCAAAAACAAGGTCAAAGGTCAATACCCTCTGTGAAACACTCTGTACCCCCCACAAAGAACGAGGACCGAGGCTTTACCCAATCAGAGGTCAGAACTGGTCGTCAGGAGGAAATGACCTCTATAACCTCTAAGCAGCAACGTGCTCGTTCTCTTAGTCCCAAATCTTCTCACAGAATTATTCAAAGTTCAAGAATTGCTGTTAATTTCGATGGATCTAATTCATCAGTTTTCGATGCGAATCGCAGCGGAAGTTCTGAAGACATTCAACGGGTGAACGAGCGGAGTCCGCTGAAGAGCTCGTTAAGAGGGGGTGTGACCAGGGGTGTGGTCAACAAGCGTACCTCATCGAGTAGTTCCGGTGATAGTGCGTCCTCTTCACCATCACGTCCAAAGGTCGTTATATCTCCACGCTCCTCACAGGTTAGCGACATATTTACAGTGTACATGACATAAATGCAATTTTTCGTATAAACTGTCCACTAAGTTTAATTCTAAATATTCGAATAGTGACATCAAAGCTATTACGCATAAGGAGTTTTAATTGGATCATACGAAAATAACCCGCTATGCAGTATTGTTTTATGTACGTTTCAATTTTTTTCTCTCAGTTGGTGTACGATCCCAGCGAGACGAGACTGAATGGTTCCCATGGCAATCATATCACTAAGATGTCACCTGACCGTCCAATGTCATTTGCTGACACACTCTCCAGCGCTTCAAGTGAGCAACTTCAATAAGCAAAAATCCCAATAGTTCATAGTTAATGTGCCAATCTCAAAACTAGTAACTCTTTGTGCTACAAGATGGTGTGTTTTGATTTCTTTCGGGCCCAAATCTTCCATTTTTTCAAAATGGGAGGGAGCATACACTTCTAGAAATGTTATCCCCCCCTCCCCCCCGATAGAACCATGACTACAAGCCTCTAGTTTATATTGGTACGGTGACTATAATTATGTGTTACACGACAATTAGTGAAAGCTCTGCTTTTGTTTCCAGTTCCTAGCCACGCCCAGATACGATCAATATCAGACCTAGTTGGTGACGTGGCAGAGACACTCGGTCTACTAGTCGTGCACTTGTTCATGCAGGCAGGCAGGACACAATAAAAGAGCTTTGCATAGCGTATAGTTTGTGGGGTAATTCGTTCAATTCTGAGTAAAAAAATTCATTTGACTGTGTTACCGGTAAACCACGCCAACATTTTTGTAGGGGAAAATTTCGTAGAGGTCAGCTTGCCTACGAAAATTACCCGCTATACAGTAGCACATGGCAAGACCTCCAGGGTCAATACATCTGTATATTTAGAATGCTGTCTTTCGTAAATGATGCTAGCAATTAACCATAACTATATTCATAGACATATTTCTCATATTTGTGTTCCCACACACATCTCATGAGGGTCTTGCCTATAAAGCTTGGCTGGAAATTATAGATAGCATTGCTGTGGCATCACTCTAATATCAAAATTTTTGGGAGGCCTCCCCTAGCTAGTAGCCTGTAGATGCACAGCTGTATCTATAGGCTTATCAGGAGGCCTGATTGCAATGAACAAACAAATCCATTATAATTCATCACGCTGTCCAGCAGGGACTAGACCTGCCAGTGTGGGGGTGGAGCATCCTGTACTTTACTGCCTTTCTTCCTCGCCCTAAGGAGGCGTGATTATTGACATGTAATATGTATAGCGAAAAATAAATGCGGTCGCTTGTACAGCTCAGGATAGTGATGTTGAGGTTAATTTCGTAGTTTTATTTTCGTGTGATGCTCTTGAATACAATAATTTTCACCATATGAAAATAGCTCGCTATACGCTACCTCACACCCCCCACACCTTACACACAGGCGGCTCCTATCACAGTCAGCAGCTGGCCCCCCTCACACGTCACACTTCAGTCCGCAGCACCCTCAGCGAGAGACTCGACTATCAGGAGGAGGAGGAGTTCTTGCAGAGGGGGCTTCCCCCTAAGAATGGTGAGTGGGCGGGGTGTACTACATGTACGATCATAACGAAGATTAGTATACTTCTCCAAATTGGATTTTTTTCGATACCTAACTTGTTTTTAACTGTGACGGCTAGATTAGCATTGCTCTACACGTGTACTGTATGTATGACAAATATAGTGTTAACAAATTATTATCTTATCACCCCAGCCAGTATTACCATGCCTCCCTCCCTCCTTCCAGACAAGCCTAACTCCAACCCGGAGATTGAGCTTATAGGCACATTTGAGACTCAGTTGAGCTCCATGAAGGAAGACCTGGCCAGCAAGCAACAGATGCTGTCCATGTATGAGACCTCAATGGCAGACCTCAGCTCCAAGGTGCATCATCTCAAGAAAACACTCGACGAAAAGGTGAGGAGATTACTGACTAGTTTACTGAGGAGATTGGAACCTAGGCTGTGACTATACTAAAGAGATTAATTGCTGATTTTTAGCGTTTTCATTAGCTTAATATATTGGTTAACCCCCAGGACCGGGAGATACGTCAGCTCACGGATGAGAAGGACAGTGTGGTGATGCAACCTCATTGGTTCGATCTAGATGGACGGAGTCTCGCCAGTCGCGCTGCCTCTGTTAACGAGGTGTTGTCTGATGGCTGTCTGTCAGACTCAGCCATGGATAGCGGAGTGAAGGGAGGAAAGAAGAAGAAGAAGAGTTGGAAGGTGTGTGGGTGTGTGCGTGCGAACTATATTATTTTGTGTTCTGATTGTCCAATACAAAACTATAATTGCAATAGCTCTCTGAATTACCTTTCCATATTTGTCAGCACAAGCAAAGGCTATAGAATTCCGAATTCAGATGTTTTTGGGAGCTATGTTTGTAATTATATTCTAGCATGCAGTAGCTGATTGTTTGATGAGAGGTAATCACTTCACTACACTACACACATGTGCAGTTCTTCAAGAAGTCCAAAGGCAGCAAAGATAAGGATCATCTCTCTCCCTCAATGGACACAGAGTCCATCATGAGTGGTCGCTCCTCCTCCAGCAGGTTAGGGCTCCGGAGGACACTCTCTGCCAAGCGGAAGACACCGTGAGTGTGGGGTGTGTGTGGGAGTGGGTGTGGGAGTGTGTGTGTGCGTGCGTGTGTGTGTGTGTGTGTGTGTGTGTGTGTGTGTGTAACCTAGAAGGTCGTTTAGATCAGTACAACTTTCAATCTCTTTTTCACTTCATGCAGTGATCTGATGAGCATCTCCGAGTATGTGGGACCACGATATAGAGACCCTGATGTAAGTCACACATCACACACACACACACGCCCACTCACACACACACTCAACCCACACGCCCACTCACACAGACCAAGTCCACGTACACAATGGATGCTCGCAGTGAGTACGCTATGCCATTACCCATGATCTGGGCAGACGAGGCCATCACTGGTAGGTCATGTGACTATAATGTATTATGTACGGTGTCATGTGATGATTTTGTCTATGCAGTCTACATTGATGAAAGTCCTGGTGCAAAGGTCAAAGTTTACCTACAACCCGAACTTGATGAACCCATTCCCGTTGTCAACGACAGTGGTTTCTATGGTGGTGATGGTCTCAGTCGTCATAGCAGCAACAGCAGCGGTTTACATAGGGACAGTTGCAGCAGTGACATAGTAACAGAGGGCGGGCTCATTCTGGGTACGCTCAGTGTGGCCCCCGAGACTAGCTGGGTTACCATGGATACCAAGATCGGCAATATTTTCATGGTGAGTTAAAGTAAACATAATTTATTTATTGTAGTATAATAAAAAAACCAAAATTCTATAAAATTATTGTTTCACCCTGTGCCACGCCCCCCTCCTCCAGCACCACCTCAATGCTACGGACCAGGAAGGGTACCTCGGAATAACAGAAGACTCTATCTATTGCTATTTGATGGGAGACCAACGTAGAGCTATTGGAAATGCACTTCTTCCTTTGATGACCCCTTACCAGGCCATCTCAGAGAGCAGCGAAGTCAGGATACTAATGAGAGGTAATCAGGATATTCTAGTATACTATTATAGATGGCCTTGCATACTCATAAAAATTAAATAATATTTATACGTGGCACGTGTTGATGTTTTACATCGTGCTTCCGACCAATCAGGTTCAACGCAGGAGTCATGTGACTCGTTGGCCTACAAGACGCTCATGAATACTGAATCTTTACAAAGCTACATGAACATGCTCCAAGATACGCACTGGTTGGTTGTCATGGGAACAAAGGGAACTTGTAAAACCAGTTTGGCGACTGGTTTGGCACGTCACCTCTCGTTGTGTGTGGGTTGTGATGGTGTGGAGGAGACAGAAAGAGTGGGCGGGGAGATTGTGAGCTTCAACCTGGACAAGGACGGCATGGAGGTGGGTGTGGTCTGTTATATAGTCACTGCGCGGGGCTGCATGTAATGGGACGTGGGGTATCGAGATTTTGTCCCTAGTGATTATAATTAGTATGATGCTATAATTATGAATGCATATTCTAGTGACATTAGCAACTGTTACTATGTAACTCTGTATATCACAGAATGCTCTCAAGTACATCAAGAACGACCTGGTCAAGAGGACACAGCTGTAAGTAGCGGAGACACACCCACAAGCACGGGACCTACCATTAAAATAGTGCATCTTTCTTCAACTGCCATATATATAGTACCGTTGGTCTAAACGTTGATTTCCTGACTTTCTGATTAGAGGGAGGCCTTTTTTGGCCTGTTTCTGACAAAGTCTTTTTCTGAAATAGAAAACTAAACACCGATACAGCATATTCCACATTTGAGCATACCATTTAAACGGGGTCCTTCCAGACAATTAATATTTTTGTACCCTCAGAACTCTATATATAGTTACAGAGCCGATTTTAAAATGAAGAGATCATGCACACACACCCACACCACACACCCACACCACACACACACACCCACACCACACACACACACCCACACACACCTACACCACATATACACACCCACACCACACACACAGGCCCCTCCCACCTCCCATTCTCCTGTTGGAGGACATATACGAGTGTGCTCAGTTGGAACAGATATTTGTAGCAGCCACACCCCTTGCCCGGCGGCCCTACATCATTGCCACTCTGTGCTCTAGTGGGACCAGTAAGGGGATTCCCCTACACCAGCTACTCTTCCATCATCAAATAAGGTGAGTCCTCCCTCACTAGCTAACAGTGAGTGCCCGTAACAATTAATTTTGTGGCCCTGTGAAAGGCCTTATCTAGTGTAGATCAAAATATCGGGAAGAAGTGTGCATGTACCGTAGTAGCCTAGTTTAGTGTTTTCTTCAAACATTTCCTGTTTTGATAGCTAACTTTGAGTGCCTGTAACTTGAATTGAATTTGGTATTTCACAATAATAATGATGATAGGTCTATCTAATGGTGTGTTTAGATAGTGATTGCTTTCCGATATCTTCCACTCTTACTCCCACCTACTGTATACCCCCTCTGTGTTATAGGGTGGTGACCTGCAACCCATCGACTGAGCCTGTGGTAGGGATACTAGCAAGAACACTGCGCAAACAAGTCTACCAACTGAAGGCCACCACCAGGTAATGTACAGTGTAGTTAGCAATGCAATCATTAGTGTGTCCATAGTGTTGTAAGTCGTAGCTATTTTACATGTGACTAAAGAAATCATGGACACGGTCATCTATATGTGTAATAGCAAGAGTTTCTAATAAACTCTTGGTTGTAGTGTTTCAAAGGTCATGCACATGATCTAACTGACTTGTCACTTTCATGATCATTGTAGAGCTAGCAGCATTACAACATTTGTATCCTTGTTACCGGGAACTATAATAATAGCTCCTGCTAAAAACACTCAATACATAATTAATTTCTAATACCCCACCCCCTCCACACACACACACACACACACACACACACACACACACACACACACTCACACACACACACTCACTCACACACACACACTCACACACACACACACTCACACACACACACACACACACACACACACACACACACACACACACATGTACAGTGAGGTTGAGAGTGTGGCTGAACGACTAGTCAACTGGCTACCATACCTTCACGATCACCTCAATCAGTTCATCAACAAGTTCCACTCCAACAATGTTAACCTGGGCCCCCGGGTGTTCATGGGCTGCCCCCTCCATCAGTCCGCTAACGAGTTGGAGGCGTGGTTTCTGAACCTATGGAACTACTTCATCATCCCCTACCTCATGGGCACCATTATGGCCGGAATTGAGGTGTGTAGGGGTTAATAAATATGGCTATATAATTGAGGTGTGCAGGGGTTAATAAATATGGCTATATAATTGAGGTGTGCAGGGGTTAATAAATATGCCGGGCCATTATTAGGAATACATTTCCGAATTGATGCTTGTATACACACACACACACACACACTCTCCACCTCCACACATACGCCCACACTCACACTCCACCTCCACACATACGCCCACACAGACGTACACTGCTGACCCGCACATGATATGGACCGATGTGAGGGAGTGGGTCATCGAAATGTATCCATGGCAACCATCTATGAACATCAGCAAGCTACGCACACTCAACCCTGAAGACGTTGGCTGGAATCACGGTGAGTTATAGAGCTAGAGCTTGCAACTGGACTATCAGGAGCACATTACAGAAAGAGCGTTTAAGTCTACATTAGCCTCGATTCCAGGCCGATTAAAATACGGCCTGGTACCTATTGCAGGGGTGATAGTGCGCATGCGTTAGTTTATTCTTCAGAATAATTATGGTGAATCCCCTTTTTTCTTTCTCTCATCTATTTTCAATCTTTGTACATCAGCTTAGCTCTCTCTATTGCGTTGTTCCAGAAGGCTTTCACACTAGTCTGAAGCCAAAAGAGGCTCTTATCTACCTCTATAACGATACGTTGTATGGTCAGGATGTCTTACCTTGGATCTGTACAGGTTATGGGAAGTGTATGGTGCCTCAAACTGCTACTTGCGAAGACAACCCGGCTATAGGACTATCCTAGACGTAGATGAGAGCCTCTTCTGTCTTAAAACTAGTGTTCAAGCCTTCTAGACCAACGCAATAGACGGCATAAGCCACAGCTTCACAGAACTCAGTCATAGAGATAGGGTTTTACGGAACAATTCTTAGTAATTTCCTGTGTAATTTACTAAGGTTTTACGTTCGTAGTACGATTACCCATATTCTGGGTAATTTGAAGCGCATGCGCACTATCACCCCTGCAATAGGTACCAGGCCGTATTTTAATCGGCCTTGAATCGAGGCTAAGTCTACATGGGTTTGGAAATCACATCTCGTGTGTTTTCCTAAACGCCGCATTACCTTATGTAAAGTGTGTAAGTACTGTGTACATAAATTAAAACTGCGGTCAGCCTGTGAATATCATTATGAACAGATATTGTTCAGAAAGAGCTAGCTAGATCTTTGATGGATGTTGGTATACATCATGGGAGGGACTGTCATCGGTGAGGTACAGAAAGTTCTGAAATAGGAGCATATCCAGTAACTTTGTAAAGAGAAAGTTAGACTAACACATACAAGGCGTTTTGTTTTTGCAGTAGGGAGTCTTACTGGGGTTCTTAGAAGAGAGAGCTTACTACCATGCCTATAGTTAACTGATATGCGTTGGTAAATGTGCACCGTCAGCTCAATTAGCACTCGCTCGCAGACCCACTTAGCGGTTTTGCATATAAGGTCATGCTTTGCAAACATGCATGAGATGCGATTCCCGAGTTAAGACGCTCCTTCTGTAATGTGCTCCTGATGATTATATGATTACTTTCGGATGAATTGTTTAATTAATTTGGCATTAACATTCTGTTTTGAGTGCTCATTATTCATCTGATTATTGTTTCAACCTTTGTTACCTCCCCTTGTAGCGGTGAGACCTCAACAGAACCGGCTCATGATACTCAAGGATGAAGACACTCGCTCGCTACTGCACGCCTAACTCTCACTGATTGGTCGCTGGTAGTTATATATATATAGCTGCTACTGCACAGACCCACTCTCAATGTATGTACAGGTCGTGTGTGTGTGTGTGCACTTACTCTTTCACTGTTTGTATTAATTTTTGTATTATGTATTTGCAATGTACATTACACCGATAAAAATGCTTTTAATGGTGCATGCATTTTATACATGTGGTATATTGCCGTCCTTATTATTTTGCTGTTTCGACGTCACAAAGATTTTATATAGCAAACATTTCGCATGAAATAAGGTGAAAGAACAAATATTCAGTATTTTAACATCATTATGCAAAAACTTAATGTAATGATCTTTACCAAAAATGGATATTTAGGCGCCCAATTTATCTTTCTTAGCAGGGCCTAATGACGTCAGAACCACACCCCCTGCATAATGCCCAAGACATGTACTGCAATACTATGCCACACCTAGAATTCTCATTTACTCGATAAAATATATATAATCTCATGCATGTACGTATTAATTCCAATATCTGTTAGAGTAAATTGTACAAATGTATAACAGCAGACTGACTTATTCTGTCTCCTAGTGTTCATTTAAAGTCAGGAGCTCGAGTCAAGTCCATTTTTTCAGGGCCCACTGTTCAATTTGCGGGAGATCTTGATTAGCAAGAACCTCCTTTGATCCTTCATACTTTTGTTGCTGTACTCTGTTGGACGTAACACAAAATACACTCGAAGCGTCTTTAGTTTCAATGCATCTCTGACTGTGAACAGACCATCCTTTTTCAAATTATGTTTTCTGCTTATAGTTATTTGAAATGCAAAACCATATCTTCTCCATCAACCCATATAGAGTCGACAGATGGAAACGTCTTACTCTTCGGCAATAGGTATTTGGGTTTGTTGGTTTTTGTTTGGAAATTTTGGAGATCTTCAAACAAAACGAATTCGGGTTCTTTTAGCGTCAACGGCATTTCTTCCTCGCTCCCCAATTTTCGGGTTAAAAACTTTCCACCCTTTTTAAGTCGTCCGTGTGAGATTGCTTCAAACAGTTGTCCAACACAGGCATCACCTGATGCATAAGTGTTGATGAAATCGACTGCATGTACATAACAACTCATTTCTATTTTCTGCATAACATATTCCAATATGAACTCCGAGGCAAATGATGTATCGTATGAGGTGTAATCGCTGCTTACATCCATATGATATATTTTGTGGCCAATAGTTTCATCACCCCCAGATTTGAATGCTAGTTCGTATATTTTCACTTCTTTAATTGCATTAACTGCTCGGTGCAATACCGCTTGATCAAGGTCTTCATCAAGAATGTACCGAGGAATACCACCCCAAACACGGAACCTATCTGAAACATCCATATCAACTGGTGCGATCTTCTTGAGCTCGTCCACAGTCCATGTGGGCATGTATAAGCATTTGAGAGGTTTCTTTTGCTTCTGAAAGTTCTTATAGTTACTCTCTCTCGGTGAGGTGTAGACAATCGTTATTGCATTGGAAAGAAGAGTAGGCTCTTTTCCATTTGTTGAACAATCGTATAAAAATAAAGTACAGAAACTATACAAGGCCAAAGCCACGCTCTCATCACTAGATTGATAGCCGTCTTCATTGAAGACACATTTTATACCCAAGTTGGGGTTCTCATAGACAATGGCTGTATACGGTGACGTCGAAAGATTCTTTAGCGACATGATCAGCTCGAATAAAGAAAACCATGACTTGCCAATGCCAGGGTTTCCTGATATAATGATGTGTTTTCCTGCATACTGATGGTGTATTAAGTCATGTAGGATTTTATACGACTCTCGAACATAAATTTTAATTTCGCCGCCATATGGTAAATTGAGCGCAAGAAAACCATCATCGTTGATTTTGCTGGACCTCAAAGAATCATTGAAACGGTTAAATTCTAGATAAAGAAACGTACAGTAGGAGTGGGGTTATGCACAAGCTACTGCCTTTACTAATTACCTATGGTGCGTGTGTATGAGTGAGGTACAGTCTACATACTAATGACTTGGTACTGAGTCGACAGACTTTTACTTACATATTGTTGTTAGTTAGTTTTATAATCAGAATCAAGAAACTTACTTTGAGCAAACCTCAAGTTTTCTTCAGCTTGGTATTCCTGGAACATTAGATTATCATGAAATAAGTGTATCAACTTACAAGATCTGTCCTTTTCCTGGCCCACTTAGGAGGTGGAGGAGGAGGCATACCGTCATCACTGAAGGGGGGAAAAACGGTTACAAGTAGAATCTACTAGGCTTAGCTGGTGGATTCAATCACTTTCGGATGCTTTTATAGCCATATCAAAAATTACACTATTTTGAGGTTCAGATACTGAGTCATTCGAAATCACTCTAAAAATAAAGCACTAGATCTAGATCTATAACTTTGAAGTTTCCGTATAGCTATAGCGCATCCTAGAATCTACCAATGCTCAGACAGAGACAGTAAATCTAACCTTTGGGAGGACATCTGGAATCAGCTTTGGCCGGCCACCAAGAGGTATGTGCAGAGAAGAGCATAGCCTCGATTCCAGGCCGCATGGAAAACCTCTAGTGAGAGGGGCTGGGATCGAGGCTAAGAAGAGCAGAGAAGAAGACACAGAAATGACTTTTGTCTATGACGCGACGATGACCCCTGTGTTCGCGGTTTTCGCGGATTGAGCCTGTTTGAGCCTCCTGTACCGCGAACATTTATACCCACGAAACTTTATGAATAGTAGGCGTGTTCAGTATTATGGATTCGAGGCTAACGGTGTGGAGGTGCTGCATGTTGATGTGCTGCAAGTTGATGTGCGCATGCGCCAAAAGGCTGGAACTTAGACTACGAAAATAAAATCCGCGAAATCCTTCGTAGAGGTCCATCCGTGAAAATTTATACCCTCGAAATATACCCGCTATAGTATAGTATACAGTATGCTAACTTGAGTTCATGTCATTGACCCCTGCACTCCCTCCCATGCATGCATGCAGTTTACTGTTAGCTTTGCCAGGACCATTCAACAGTTCTCATACTCTATAATCTATGACTCTATAGAATACTCAAGATGGAACACGCTAACATTGGACACTCGTAGAATGGAGATAGAACAAATGAGGACTATAATCACTCTTTTGTTTGCATGTATAACGCCACTGTTAGTTGCATACTTGTTTCAGATCAACCTCCCTCCTCGTTTTGCTCACCTCCTCAATTAAGTCATTATTGCTGATGTCAGCCATTATTTGAGGTCAAAGTCCTTTTTTTGGGCTGACATTGCATTATTTTACCATGTGCCATGTTGCAAGTTGCATTGTGCACCAAAAATCCAGTGCGTAAAAAAATTAAATATAATTATTGTTCAGACTCTGTCCTTTTGTGTATTTTCATCAGTTAAAAAACAGGATATGACATCATCAAATAATGGGATAGTGAGTAATGAAGACCTCCCTCCCTCATCGATCGATCGGGGTTGAGCTAGTATTCTCATCTGAAACAAGTATGCAACTAACAGTGGCCTAATGTATATTAATACTATACATTATACATGCAAACAAAAGAGTAATATACGTACGCGTATATAGTTCATAGACTAGGTTACAGATTAATTATTATAATAGCTCTATATAGTTTCTGTGTATACCTTTGCCCTATTAACTTGAAAATAAAAAATAAACTACCACTGTAACGTAGCCGGGGCTGTTGCCTAATGAAAGGCAAGCAGGAGGGCTGTTGTCTAATAACTAGTGAAAGGCAGCAGGAGGGCTGTTAGATACTTCACCAACGAGACCAACTGACGACGAAAAGTAACGCTCATATAATTATAGTGCTAGTGAGGTAACATTTTTTGTGGCCGCCGTGCATTATCTTTATAGAGAAGATGCTTTTGCCAATTGTTTTATAATTATAAGGAATGTTGCAAACTGCACTGTGCTATAGTGTTTCTTAGCATGTAATGTGTATTTATTAAACATAAAAAAAAAACTACCACTGTAGCCGGGGCTGTTGACTATCACAATGAAAGACTACAGGAGGGCTGTTGACTATCACAATGAAAGACTACAGGAAAGTGAGCCACGGCCGGTTTCCCGGCCACCCACTACAGCTCCGGAGCCCCGGTGTCATAAAATTTTAGGCCCCCATGAGATTGGGCCCCCCCGGCCTAGAATTTTAACATTTTAGGCCCCCCATTAACAGCGCAACAGCGGTAACATTATGTGACAGTGCATTCTAAAAATACACCAATACAGTCTTCTATGGTCTTCACAGTCTATGCAGTGCCAGTTACTGAATGCAGCTCTCCTCACACACACACATTTCATGCATGTACAGTAGTATACCACTGGTCTCACAGCCATCACACTGAACCATGTCATTCTATGAATCAGGCCTCATGCAGCACGAAGCACATAGGTGCCAACTTTCCCGAATTGGTCAAGACTGTCCAAGATTACCCTAGCTTGTCCCGAAAGGAAACTGCTATTGTGATTCCACCATGATACAACAGTTTCTCTCTTGACTTCTATCTGTGATTCCACATTACTTGAGAGCTGAGCCAGTGATGCTATTGGAGCATCCCCACAACAATTTACATCTTCTATGTATAAGAAAACATGGAGGAAGATATAAATTGTTGTCTTTGCACTGAAATTGTATGTTTTATACTTTTTTGTCCTGAAATTTGGCTGAGAAAGTAAGCACGAAGTTGCAAATATGGCGATATAGCTATGCAACAACATCGATTGTCTTACAGGCAGATCCAACATTGCAGAGCTGCATCAAAGCATTTAATTAACTCTTATAGGTAAAGCATGAGTAACTTGAAAGGTAAATCTTCCTTCACTTTGAATTCCATAATAGAATAATAATGCAAACATTTTTGCTACTTTGATACAGAGTCTTTGCATGCATGCAGTCTCTTTGATGCTTTGTCAACTAATAGAGCTAACCTTACCATATTATAATATCTCTTTGACTTCGTTCTATCGTGCAGAAAAGGATAGCAGAAGAGGGGGGCCTAATCTCACAGTGGGGGCCTAAACATAGGGGCCCCAAAATTTTATGACACCGGCCAACAGTTTTCGAACAGATTTGTTTACTAATTCTATTTGATGCGCACCTTCGCAGCCCCTCCCCTAGAATTTAGCCACACCCCTATACATCTATGGCGCATGCGCACTAATTTATATAAAATGCTGAAGCAGAAGCTGAACCTCACATTTGCAGCAAGTTTGCAGTATCAATGTGACTGTCCATCATCTCTGAGTCTCTGCAAAAGTGAAGTGATCTCTTCAACATGTCTCTACATCTCAAGAAGCGCTACTCCACCTCTAAACCTTGCAGGTGTCTGTGTGTGTGTGTGTGTGTGTGTAGTGTGTGTGTGTCTGTGTGTGTGTGTGTGTCTGTGTGTGTGTGTGTCTGTGTGTGTGTGTGTGTGTGTGTGTGTGTCTGTGTGTGTGTGTGTGTCTGTGTGTGTGTGTGTGTGTGTGTGTGTGTGTGTGTGTGTGTGTGTGTGTGTGTGTGTGTGTGTGTGTGTGTGTGTGTGTGTGTGTGTGCTAGCTATAGGATCAAGGAGTCACCAAATAATGTTTTACAGTACACAGTAATAGTTTAGAGCTGTTGCTTGGTCATGTATTATTGCTAACCCTCGTGTTGTCTTGTTCTCACAGCTGCAAATGTCCACTAAAGCTCAACAATTGCTCTTATTCGATTCGATTCTTATATACGCCCAGCCACGAATAGATAGTGTTCATCACAACACGAAATTCGAAAACGAACGATCAACAACAACAAAAAGCACTCGACAGTCATCTCATTTATATCAGTATTATGTTAGAGAGGGGCCCCTCACAGCAGTCAGTATCTTTATTCATTTTTGTGACAGCAGTATATCACAACAAGTGGCAGTATCTGCTCTTGAGCACTGACTAATTAAATGGTGAGAATTGGCTACTGTGATCAAGCAGTGAGCTAGCTATCACTTGTCTAGCCATGCATGTGTGTCTAGCCATGCACGTGTGTCTAGTCAGCATGTGTGTGTGTAAGCTGTCTTGTGCAACTTTTCAATAATACATGCTGATTTATTTCTACAGATCTGACAACACGAGACCACTGGGTGGAATATTGAAGTCAAGTCTATCCACTACTGAACTATTGTGAACTGATGAAGTCTATCTGAACTATATTGAAGTACTGAAGTCTATCCACTACTTATGAAGTCAAGTCTGGAACATTTCTACTAACATCACTGACACTGACACTGGCTATCAACACTGCAGATGGTGGTACTCACGCACAGGCTGGTTGTGGTCTGATAGTTATAACGAGCCTTATACGTACTGTATATCAAGCCTTAACTTGTGTCTACTAATGTCTACCCCCTAATAATCTATTTCTCGCACTGCATAGTTCTTGCTCTGGGGGACCAACTGGCAGATCTGACACACTGCACTGCAGATGGTGACATTTCAAGAATCTACATGAGTTGTAGTTTGCATTAAATATTGATAGTTATCAAGCAAGCCTGGTATATTAGCATGTATGAGCACTATCAGGCACTCCTGGTACTATATTGATGTGTCCTAATCTATTTCTTACACTACATGGTTCTTGCTCTGGAGGGGACCAACTGGCGGAATTTGTATAGAAAAGACTCTTTTATGTCCGACACACTGGATACTGCATGGCAGCATATCGAGAACCTACATATCCGTTGTGGTCTAGCGATTAATATATTGAGCCTTACACCATTCTATCAAGCCTTGTGTATAATCGTACATGTATGATTACTACTGATGTGTCCTACCCCAACAACCAACTGCTTTACTATAGTCTGTCTCTTTCAAACCTTGCATCCCTGTAGAACCACTCACCAGCTGCATGTATTGTGTGCTTCAGACGTACCTATAGTATACTTCCTATAACCCTATTCTAACCAAATTCTCCCACTACATGGTTCTAGCTCTGGAGGACCAACCGGCAGAATTTCTAGAAAGACTCGTTTATTCGACATGCTGGACGAACTACTTATGGCATTTCACTATCAAGAATCTACATTAATCGGTTGTGGTGGTCTGACAATTATTCTTATTTGAGCCTTATACAGTAACAAGTCTTGTGTGTTACATGACATGAGTACCTAACCCCATGCATGCATGTACCCCCTAATAATCTATTTCTCCCACTACATGTAGCTCTGGAGGACAACTGGCGGAATTTCTATATAGAGAAAAAACTCCATATTACATCTGACAGTAGAGGGACTGCTGGTGACATCTACGTATTGGTTGTGGTGGTCTGATAATTAATTCTAAATAATATGCTTTTATATATAATTATACAGTTCAAGCCTTGTGTATTGTAATTCCATGTATGAGGTAGTACTGCGTATGTGTCCTAACCCTACCCTTCACACTACATGGTTCTGGCTCCGGGGGACCTACTGCACCGGGAGAGAGTATCCATCATGTCACATACTGAAGTCAAGCATGGAACATATATCTACTGATGTACATCACCAAATCCCACAAACACTGATGGAATAAGCAACAATGTCCTCCTCCTCAACCACGAGTGAGTGTGTAATCTGTCCTTCCTTATAGATAGCTGTGTGTCTTGATCTGTAGGAGGTAACTTCTTATTGTCCCTTTGTGTGTGTATATGATGCATCTTGCTAACCCCTCTCCCTTGTACCCACAGCTAGCTGCTGCAATGAACCATCATACATAACTCATCACAATCATACTTTTGGGGCGCCCCATCATTTTTCATTTCCTTTTCGTTTGTCATACTGTAAATGAAAAATGAACTCGATCTACTGGTTCTCTGGAGGGGGAGTGGTCAGACCACACCCTACTACAACTGTGGCCACACCCACATGATGGCCACACCCTCATGTTAGGTGGGTGTGCGTATGATACCCTACATGTATGTACACGATGCTTTGTCCCTGTAGGCAACAGCAACTCCTACATGAGAATCTCCATTGGATAGCAAATTCTAACCACCTGGATGTAACTAATTAGTCTCGTGGCCAGACTACCTTCTAATAACCTGGACTGGGACAGCCTCTAGGTTGGTTATTGCTGCCTTAACTGTATTCAATTGAGATATCACAACCATTTGCTACAGATATCCCAGATGGTCCCATGGGTGGATGGGCGGGGGGCCAGCGATGCAGTGCCACATACTCGCGACGGTGCTGGCTGTCACACTGCATAGAGGGAGGACTCTCTCTCTGCATGGAGGGAGGACTATCTCTCTGCATGGAGGGAGGACTCTCTCTCTCTCTCTGGTGTGCAAGAGCACTGCAAACTGAACAATAATTATGATAATGAACATACAAACATTATTGAACATAAATTTTTAACATAAAATTTTACGAAAATGAAAAGACACTTTTAAGTGTTACTGTGTCGACCTTTACCAAATTAATTTTGATTGCAGCGCCTCCCCTATGTGTAGATTTAGCTCCACCCACAATGCAAATAATGCCAATTTTGAAAACAAAGTAAGCCTCTGTGAATCTAGCCTCTACACAGGCTCTCCTTTTTCTGTTCTTTATCACGATCGTTCAATAAAATAAAATACTGTCTTAATCGTTCAATGAGATAAAATACGGTATTAATTGGAGGAATAAAGAAAGAAATAGACGTAGAGTTAGGAAGTCGCGTGAGGGTAGAAGGGTGGTAGAAGGGTGAAAATGAGCGTGGGCATGCTGAGCTAGAGATGTTGGACTGCCCACGCAGATATCTATGACTAATAAAACTTTGCCTGCAGCAAGCTGGACATGGACTTGGAACTGGAAGTTTGCAAGCACTATAGCTAGCTAGCTATATACTTTAGGGTTAGCTAGATGATCTACTAGTCTAGATTGTGTGTTCAGATTCTATCAGACTATTACCTTTTCTTGTGTCTTTCTACATGCTAGTATAGATCAAGAATAGCTTAGTCATCATTATCATATAGCAGGTAGCTACTGCCACCAGAGCTGGCCACGCTGGTTCTCTGATCTGACTTGCAGCACAGCTTGGGTGGTTGTCTCAGTACAGTTTTATTAACTCTGAATGCGTGGGAGAAATTAATACCTTACGTCACGATTGTGGGCTACATATCGCCCACGTTCATAAAAATCCTTGTGGATCACGCGATTTCCCAAACCAGGCCTTACTTTTTCTTAACTGTACGCCCATTTCTTTCTTTGCTGCCTCACTATGTCTTTCTTGTGATTATGGATGAATAGTGACAACAGCAAGAAAAAGTAAGGCCTGGGAACGAGGCTACTGTGAATCTGCTCTTTTATAAACAAACCAGGTGTCATAAAATTTTAGGCCCCCATGAGATTGGGCCCGCCCCGGGCCTAGATTTTAACATTTTAGGCCCCCCATTAACAGCGCAACAGCGGTAACATTATGTGACAGTGCATTCTCAAAATACACCAATACAGTCTTCTATGGTCTTCACAGTCTATGCAGTGCCAGTTACTGAATGCAGCTGTCCTCACACACACACACACATTTCATGCATGTACAGTAGTATACCACTGGTCTCACAGCCATCACACTGCACCATGTCATTCTATGAATCAGGCCTCATGCAGCACGAAGCACATAGGTGCCAACTGTCCCGAATTGGTCAGGACTGTCCAAGATTACCTTTGTCCCGAAAGGAAACTGCTATTGTGATTCCACCATGATACAACAGTTTCTCTCTTGACTTCTATCTGTGATTCCACATTACTTGAGAGCTGAGCCAGTGATGCTATTGAAGCATCCCCACAACAATTTACATCTTCTATGTATAGGAAAACATGGAGGAAGATATGAATTGTTGTCTTTGCACTGAAATTGTGTGTTTTATACTTTTTTGTCCTGAAATTTGACTGAGAAAGTAAGCACGAAGATGCAAATATGGCAATAGCTATGCAATAACATTGATTGTCTTACAGGCAGATCCAACATTGCAGAGCTGCATCAAAGCTCTTATAGGTAAAGCATGAAAGGTAAATCTTCCTTCACTTTGAATTCCATGATAGAATAATAATGCAAACATTTTTGCTACTTTGATACAGAGTCTTTGCATGCATGCCAGGGGCGTTTCTAGAGATTGAAGCAGGAGGGTGCTCAAAAGTACAGGAAAAAAATGGAGCCGCGCGCATAGCGCGCGCGATTTTACGCCCCCGCATTTATTGCGGCGTATCTTTCACATCCAGCTCCTCCCCCATGCAGCCTTGCAGCAAAAAAGTACAGCACACTGCCCAAGAAAAGAGCGGCTCCTACTATTCTCCTCTAGAGCTTCTCTCTTCCATTCTAGTTCTGTTACTATGTTACTAGACAAAGCATCTAGCTACAATAATTTTTCTGTGTATCTTCTTGTAAATGACAATATAATGTATAATGTTGTAGTTTGTAGCCCAGAGTAATCTATAGTACCGGTACTATAGCTCATAGTTCCCTGCTAAATACACTCAAAAATGGGATCTAATGCATGCATAGCGTGATAATAAGACATAATTATGAGTCAGTCATCTTGTAGGATCTCCATGCACTATTCTTCTGGGGAACATCCTAGCAAACTGGTCAATCACAATGGGGATGTCCAGTCATTCTAGTGTTAGTCATTGCTTCTCAGTATCTCTCAGTGGAGCAAGAGGTGACTGGGATAGTGCAGAGGATCTATTATGCATGCAATTAGCATTACATAACAACATTGGAATGGCAATACCGTATAGCGGGTATATTTCGAGGGTATAAATGTTCGCGGTTTTCGCGGATTGAGCCTCTACCGCAAAAATTTATACCCACGAAAATTTATATCTTTATTGAATAGTAGGCGTGTTCAGTATTATTGACCACACCTATCGACAATAAGAGGTGCCTCACCGTTATAGGCTAGGCCTGGATTCGAGGCTAACGGTGTGGTGGTAACAGCTGCATGTTGATGTGCGCATGCGCCAAAAGGCTGGAACTCAGACCACAAAAATAAAATCTGCGAAATCCTTTGTAATGGTCCATCCGCGAAAATTTATACCCTCGAAATATACCCGCTATACGGTACTGATTGCTCAATTGGGCGTGGTCATGACTTGGGTCAATGAGATTGAGCTGCACAGTTAGCTAGCTAGCTACTGAGTGATACGATTAGTTTCATGGTTGTCTGGGAGGACAGGGGGGTGCTCAAGCCCCCAAAGCCCCCCATTGTACACGCCACTGCATGCAGTCTCTTTGATGCTTTGTCAACTAATAGAGCTAACCTTACCTAATCTCACAGTGGGGGGCCCAAAATTTTTAAAATTCTAGGCCCGGGGGGGGCCTAAACATGGGGGGGCCCAAAATTTTATGACACCGGTTTATAACCCACACGCTACATGCATGGGTGCAACAAATCAAAAACGTAGGAGGAAGGTACGAAGGGGATCTTTTAACCTCTATCCCAGGCCGCACTGAAGATGCTTAGTTGAAGGAGGCCGCCCAGCTACTATAGTAGCGATGTCAGACCGATTTTCATTTTTGCTATTTCTAACTCCTATGTATTACTATCTCTTTTGAACACTCTAGGCAAACCAGAAAAACTTTACTGCACTGGATTTGGTCAAGCGAATGCAGAGATACAGCGTTTTGAAGAACACTAGTCAGGGAAAAATTCGTACAAAAATTTACCGCAATTTTAATGTACTTGGGCGGGACTTATGAAATTTGTTGTTAATACCGGAAATGATCTTAAAGTTAGCATATCTGCTGAACCGCTTGGTCTATTCTCTTTTAAAAAAGTATGAAATGGACACTCAGGACTCAGGAGTTAACATTGTAACCATTTGATATCTATTATGAAGTTTATAATGTTTCTGTAATGTATATCTTTATGATGTCCCTATAATAGTGTGATGTCTCCTGCTTCAGAGAGTTCTTTTGGATTTAAAGTAACCATGCTATCTTTTCTTTTGTACAGTATATTGTATCATGTTTCAAAACTCTCATCAATGTCCACCTTACGCTTGTATCTGTTTCTTGATCTTTAAAAGCAACTTTTCTGTCAATTTTATTTGGTCTAAATAATTCGTTTTTAGTGTGATGTAGATTTAAGGCCATACAACTATAAATCTATGATACAACTCTGTTGACAGCTTTTAATTAATACAGTAGATTACTCTTGTCTTGTTTCGTGTGCAAATTGAATTAGTTCTTGCGATTTAATAGTTTTGTAGGTTACATTGTTGTCCCTGGAATTCTCTCCAATCTTTCTTGTTTCTTTTCAACAGAGGCTTTCAGATTGCTTCAATAATTACTTTCAGTAACTTCTAAGAACTTCTAAGAAATAAATACAGCTATTGGTACACTTGGCTTGATTTTACTGCATTTCTATTCTCAGCTCCACCCATCTATCCATGCAATATGTGATTCCGCAAGAAATAAAAGCTTATTGTAGCAACTTTTTGCATAATCTGGAGAGAGTTAGAGATGAAAGACATGGTCACTTGTGTTTTTGTTCATTTTCATGTTTGGTTGACAAAAATGATGATCACACCTTTGAGAAAAAATCACACACAGAACAAGCGTCAAATGCTAAAATCATAAAAAACTGTTATAAAAATCAAATTCTACGCTATTTTTTACTCCTGGGAACAGCTGTTGTTTGCTAGACTCTTCCAGGGCTTGCGGAAAGTCCTTCTTGTTCACTCACTTTCTGGTCCCGTTTCTTACCATTGAATTTACTGTACGAAAATATACGCCCACGCACACTTCCGGTCTGACATCTCTAACTATAGCAGCAAAATAGTAGCTTTATGTTATGCTTTGGCACCTCAACGGAGCTAGGCATCAGCACACCCGCTGCTTTTCTTGTATAAAGTGACAAAGGGGCATGGCTACTATCCAAGTGTAAAAATGAACATGCATACAACCAAACTATTTTGGGTCTGGCTTCCGAGACTAAATTGATTACAGCGTTTAATAAAGCTATTTTCATAAGTCACATAATTACTACGATGTACAATAAAACACAAAAGCAAAAGTAGTAATTATCAAGCACACACTATTAATCATGCAGTCAGTTAAGTGTACATTCCATTGATGAGGTAGTCCACATTCCTGAATTTTTTACGCCGACGATCGCTCCAAACCTTCTGAGCCAGCACGCCAACCACAATCACCACGATGGCAAAGCAGACCACACCCACTATTATCACTGCTATCATTCCAGAGCCACCATTTTCAGTGGGAACAGGGTTAACAGGTTGTTTCCCGTTGGCGACTGCGTTAGTTTCAGGAGCTTTCGAATTAGAATCAATTTTTGATTTGCTTGATTCGGAATTTTCAGTGATTAAGTTGTGATCCGTATTTTGATCGTTTGGTTTCGATGTTGTGCTGGCGGATGATTCTGCATGGGACACGGGAGTTGATACGGGAGTCGAGGTGGTATCGGACTGGGGCAGTTTGCTAGTTGTAGGGGTTGGATGTGTGGGTGTGGACTGTGAGGGTGTGACGGTTGTGACAGCGTGGGTGGAGGTGGGAGGGGGTGTGGTCAATGGAGAGCCATTCTTTTGTCCTGCATAGAGAAATAATCATAATAATAATAGTATCTGAGGAACGCTACACTATAATTATACCACGTTAGGATAAAGACACACACATTACCATTTTCACATAATTGTTTTGCATTTCCTGTCGCACTAGCATGGTGGTGCCAGCATTATTATTACACGTTCAGGCTTCAATCATCCTAGCACCTTACACTACACCTCGAGCATTAAGGGCCGTACACTTTAATGTATACAACATACCACACTAATGAGCTAATGTAGTGAAATTTAAGAAGGTAGAATTAGCAATATCCACCTGGTAGGAAATATGTGGCTACATTCCCTGGAAACAATAAACTAACATGTACTGTATACAGCTTCAACTCACAAGCTACATGTACATGTACGGAGGCTACTAGGTGTACAAGCTACATGTACATGTTCGGTACACGTCACATGCACCAGATGCTCACTTGTTGACATAATCCAACGATGACTGATTGCCAAATTCGGGCATAATTACATAAACCATGAAACTGCCACTGATTGGTCAATGTGTAGGAGTACACAATAACCACTCATGCACGCTAGGTGTACGAGCACATATCTCACCTTCTTTTCCTCCTTTCCTGCCTCTAATCACGGCACTCGTGAACCCACTATTTGGTACCACAATACAATTAGACTCAGAATCGCCACAGCTAACGAAATAGCAATTCTTTCCACTAGTAGATGAACCATCGTTCTTGAAAAGTGCGAAATCACATTTATCTATTCCACAACACTCGGCTACACAGGAGTCCATAGTGTCCATCCATTGGCCGTCTAATAGTTCAGCCCCGAGAGTAATGGACTGCTTGATATCGATTATTGTCGATTGCCTTTTCTCTACATTTTGACAGAGTAGTGTGTCCAGCGCTGCAAAGAGGTCAGGGAAGTGCGAGGCTTGCGCTGACAGTAGACACAGGGATATAAGGAGTAGAGTAGTACTTGAATACATGGTTGCTGTGTGTTGATTTGACTTGATATTTATAAAAGGTTTGCCGGTACGGTACGGTTTGTTGATGGGTTTAAAACGCCCTCACAGCATCTGCGAGTGTCTTGATTAGTTCTTGTCTTGAAAATAGTCTTATCGATGGTAAAAAAGCTTCTAAACTCTTACAGTACATACAGTGGAAAGCTAAAAAAGCTCTCGAAAAAAGCTAGTGATAAAAATTGTCTTTACTGTTGATTAGTCACGCCCATTTTCCGAAAGAGGGCGTGACATGGAAGCTAATGTGGGCGTGGCTCAAAAGCATTATAATTTTTCTCTCTAAAGCTAGTTCTATTCGTATAATTACAGACACTACACGCTGCACAAGAGCTCTCCTCAGAAGACATCACATCTCTCCTCCACCACAGCTTTGAGAGAGACCATGGTAAGTGTGTGTGCTGTGATAGTGCTCTGTAGGAAGACTAGACATGCAAGTGAGGATTGCATACTGATAAAATTGAAGAGTGGGGTATAATTAGAACAATTTATTTACTAAATCGTGCATACATTTCTTTGCAGTTCAGAAATCAGTATGACAATGATGTCACTATATGGAGTCCGCAGGTGAGCCATCCAATGATTGCATTGTGTTTATGTCTGTTTGTTTATTGACCCGACATTTTTATTTATTTTTCAGGGAAGAATTCATCAAATAGAGTACGCAATGGAAGCTGTTAAACAGGTACGATCCCTAGTTAATGTAATTACAGCGCCACTCTAATTATACGAAATTTCAATATTTTGTCCATAATTATAGCACTATAATTATAAATTCATGTGCATAGCCTCAAATTTTCCTGGTACATCATTGAGTACACCTCTTAATGTAAATTGAATGCTCCTATGAATGGTTGCACAAATAACTTCTCAAGTACGATATTAGGAGGTCCAATGAGTGTCCCCATTCCACACAGGGCTCTGCACATGTAACACCACTGTCCCTGTTCCACACAGGGCTCCGCACATGTAACACCACTGTCCCCGTTCCACACAGGGCTCCGCACATGTAACACCACTGTCCCCATTCCACACAGGGCTCCGCACATGTAACACCACTGTCCCCATTCCATACAGGGCTCTGCAACAGTTGGTATAAAGTCTGAGACTCATGTTGTGCTAGTAGCCCTCAAGCGATCATCCTCTGAGCTCTCCTCTTATCAGAAGAAGATCTATCCGGTGGATGATCATGTTGCAGTCTCCATTGCTGGCCTCACCTCTGATGGCAGGGGACTCGGGTGAGTGGGTCAAATTGTTCTTTTGTCTCTTTAAGTTCCCTTAACTTAAATTTAGAAATTAAGCTCTCTGTGACTTTATATGCTAGGTCAGCATGCATCTCAAAAAAAAAAATGTGATGAAAACGTTTGTTAATCCAATGGTCTAAGCAAAAATTATTGTTGATTTGTATTCAATTTCTAGCTCTGTACTACACCGTCGTTGTGTGTTGCTAATCGATTTTCTGGGCTTATATGTTTTGACATTAATAATAATTATTACATTTACTTAAGGAGATCTGAGACTGCCACTGCTTGAAGGTAGTCACTGTTACTTCTCTTTCTCTTTGTACTAGCACTAAAAGAGCCACAGTAGCACTGCTTGAAGGTAGTCACTGTGCAGTAGCACTGCTTGAAACCAGTTCCTTACTAATAACTATAAACTTCTCTTACACGTGGCAGATTAATTTATATTCTACATAGTGCGCATGTTCTTCAGCTCAGCATATTTGGTGGGTCAATAGTGTCGGCTCCAGCTAATGATGAGCCTGCAGGGTGTCATACAGGGGGAAGGAGGGATATCCCCCCCTAAAATAGTTATGACTGAGTGTCCATAGCTGGCAAATTCACATTGAAACAGTTGACCTTTTTTTAGCAACATTTTCTGGTTACTTTTCTTATTTCTCCCCTCTACTTCAAAATCCTGTATGACACCCTGGCCTACCATTCGAGCCATTTGGTCAGTTTTTGACCGATGACAGACTGTTATGATCCTCACTGAGAAGTGTACATTCGAGCCATGAAATAACTAACTACTGCGTTTCGTTTGAACTTTTATGCTCAGATCTAGCTCATAAATAATTAACGAGCAAAGAGTTCGCTGTATCATTATGTTCTAATTTATCGGACAGCAAAAAATAAGGAAATTGTCCGGTTATAATTGGAACATATTTTTATAGAGCTTGCGAAGTGTCCGAACAAGCAAGCAGCTGCATGTGAACTAGATAGAACAGTGTGCGACTGAGTAGTTGCACTAGCTATCTTAAAACTAGCTTCTCAAAGCTATCTAACTGCAGCACTCTAAGTCTTACTTGCCGTCTATGAATGTAACTAACGGTATTTAAAGCATCAGAGTGTCCGTTGTATTAGAACAATGAAAATTGTCCAGAAGAATGTCGGGGATAATTAGAATTGTCCGATACATTAGAAGATAAGATATACAGTAATCCATCTTATGTAGTACATATAATTATGTATAAAGCTAGTTTGTATGTATACACAGGAGTGCATTCCTGGTATAAATAGGTTTTCCTAAACAACCCTAAATATTATATATACCTATAATTAGAATTTCCGAATTTCAAATTGCTTTGTCATAATCTGAGTTTAAACAAGAGCTATCATAGAGCTACTAGTGTATTGAGGCTAGAATGGCAGAGTGTCCGTCAGTTGGACCACACCCAGTTATAGAGCAAGTCATGGAAGAGTATGATTTAATACCAGAAGAAATCCCTGAAGAGCCAAACTTTGATCCAGTCTATTTTAAAGATAAAAGGGTTTTGCAGAAATTACGGAAAAGAAGCATGCGTTATTTCCACACAAGAGCCTTTGCAGAGTTTCAATGTGAAGACTGTGATCGCGGCTGGCCTTCAGCTCGTGGTTGGTCCATAATGGATCTCTTAGAGCAGAATATCTGTGTGTTGTTTGATCAAGAGTGTGGGAATCGGAAATGCTACGGAAGGAATAGCTGAGCCCATGTACAATGATGAATCTATGAGGCGCATGGCAGAGTTTGCAGTGGAAACTTGTCTACGGCGACTTTATCCCGATGACTATGAATATGACCCTACTAGGAATGATGGCTCCAAGTTGACCTCCGGAGCACATCATGAAGACGAATGTGACGCGTGCCAAATTCTGGGACATAACTGTCAGGACTAATCTGAAACTACATTTTTAGTTGTGTTGTTTATATACTTACCTAATGTTATGTTGAACCCCAGCAAAGCACTCTTTTTGTATCATAATTATACCATCTAATAACTATTGTCATCATATGCCATTGCATATATACACACAGCAAGTTCATGCCTACCTGTATTTTAGCGTGAATATCTTGAGTGCAAATAGTACGTTAGTCCCTTCTTATGAATATATTTACTTCAAGTTGCTTTGTCATGATCCAATTTAAACAAGAGCTATCATAGAGCTACTAGTGTATTGAGGCTAGAATGGCAGAGTGTCCGTCAGTTGGACCACACCCAGTTATAGAACAAGTCATGGAAGAGTATGGGCTAACACCAGAAGAAATCCCTGAAGAGGTTCCTTCTGATGATGATTCTGATGAGCCAACCTTTGATCCAAAAAGTTTTAAAGAGAACTCAGTTTTGATGAAGCTACGGAAAAAAAGCAAGCGTTATTTTCACACGAGAGCGTTTGCAGAGTTCGATTGTGAAAATTGCGATCGCCACTGGCCTTCAGCTCGTGGTTGGTCTGTAATGGATCTCAAAGATCGGAATCTTTGCGTGTTATTTGATCAAGATTGTGCGAAGAAAAAATGCATGAGAATAAAAGCAAAAGCTGAGCCCGTGTACGAGGATGAATCTATGAGGCGCATGGCAGAATTTGCAGTAAAGAAATGCTTGTTTAGACTTTATCCCGCTAAGTTTAAATCTGATCCTACCAGGAATGATGGCTTGAAGAAGACTTCTGGAGCACATCACGAAGACAAATGTCAAGCGTGCAAATCGCTGGGGTTTAACTGTGGGGCATAATTGTCAGAACTGAAACAAGAGTATTAAGGAAACTACATGTATAGAACTTTAGTATCTTTCTAGGTGTTTTTGTTGTTCGTTTCTTATTATTATATTTGAAGCCAAGCAAGTCACTCATTTGTAATAATGATAATTCTACCATGTTACATTCAACATTGCACACACACACACAGCAAGTTCATGCGTACCGAGTGCCTCAACTCTCGCTACGTGTACAGCACTCCACTACCGATATCACGCCTCGTGACAGCCATTGGAGACAGTATCCTGTATACACACACACAGGGATGTGCCCACACTGGTTGGTGGTAATGGCTGGCTGGTACTAATCACCTCTTAGGCCGATAGTGGAGTAGCAAAGTACACAGCTGAATTGAGATTAGAATAATTATTGCCACCACTTAAATACTGGTTTCTGTTATGCTAGTTGCTTGTGTTGTCCTTGACACTTTGTTCAGAGATGCAGGTCTGCACACAGTTTTATGGACGGAGACCGTACGGAGTCGGAATGTTGGTGGCAGGTTATGATGTGAGTGGATTGGTCTGGTAAAGGGTCATCACTCTTGCCCATGTATTATAACCCCTCCCCCCCACACACACACACAGTCACTGGGTCCACACTTGTATCAGACGTGTCCTTCCTCTAACTTCTACGACTGCAAAGCAATGTCTATCGGAGCTCGATCACAGGTGAGTAGAATAATACCAGTGTTGCATAAGCGGGTGAAGTTTTACTTGCTCCAAGTTGGTGAAAGATCACCTGCCAACCTGCAGTAAAGGAAACCCTGAGACTCTGTTTGTGTGGCAGTAATAATAATGCCATTTCCCTCGTGCAGAGTGCCAGGACTTATCTTGAGAAGCATTTGGACGAATTTAAAGACAGTAAGTTCTAGCACCATACAACACTCTGTGCATACATTTTCTTATTTCCCCCCCCCTCTTGTGTAGGTAGTCGTGACGACCTCATCAAGCATGCACTGCTGGCATTGAGGGATTGCCTACCCAGTGAATCAGAACTGACGGAGAAGGTGAGCGCTTACTATTATGTGTGTGTGTTCCAGCTGTAACTGTTCAAAGGTTGCATATGCGACGAAACTAACAGTTTCTGTTGGCTTCTAGCTACGTTCCCTCGGATTTTGATTCGTGGATTTGCAAACTAAAGCTTTGTTATAGCAGTTTGACTCGTAGTGAATGAAGGCTGTTGCAGTCTCTTCAAAATCATTTTTTTAACTGGTCATGTGACACAAGCCCCTCCCCCTATACAGAATGTGTCGGTGGCGGTGGTGGGTGGTGGTCAGGACCTCATCATGTATGAGGATGACAAAGTTCAACCATTTGTATCCTCCTGACTACTCAATAACTGCATGACATGTGTTCTCCTCTCAGTGTGTGTGTTTGTTCCCTGACTATTGACCTCTTAGCTGGACACTCTGGACTCCACTAAGGGAGGAAGGTCGACACAGCCAGCTGCTACTCCTGCTGCCGCTGAGGTAAGCAATCAGTATGGCTATTAGGGATGTGTTATTCCGTTGTTTTGGTGTCTGTCTTTGAGAGCCTGTCATTTGTTTCCAATTATTAATGCATTCAATAGCTCTCAGAATTACCTTTCCAAACTAATGTGTATACAAAAGAGTCAAGTAGATACAAGTTCTGTGATAGTTAAAATCCACCGAAAACAGGAAGACTCTCTCACACTTGGTCTGTATTAAATCACTTCTTAGGAAGTTTACTTTGTTAGGTGATAGATTTAGGTATTAAGATTGAGGATTGAGATAGCCATTAGAGGATGGGCTATGTATGGGTAGTGTCTAGTACAATAGAACACTGTGCTTGTGTGTGTGATACATTGTGCCTGTGTGTTGTGTGTGATACATTGTGCCTGTGTGTTCTATTATTTCAGTATTGTATGCTATCCGTGCAGGCTAGTGAGGGGGCAGAGGAGGCCACACCCACTGAGGAGCAAGCTATGGACCAGGACTCTTAGTACATGCAGTAATATTATAATAGTGTTTACACCATGTACCAGTAATAGGATGGCAATGTTATTATAACGTCATGTTTTGTAAATCATATTCATTGTGTATTGTAATATTGTAATTGATCTTTTTGCTCGTTTAATTGGATATAAAGATGGGTGTGTACGTGTGTCATATTATTTACACACAGAAAGTTTTGTTTGAGAGATACAAAGAACGTTTTATAGCGAGGGTCGGTAAACAGCTACCACCAGTAGTTTTATAAAGAGATATTCCACAAAAGGTGAGTAGTATAATTGAGATAAAGTTCTGCTTGAAAGTCACATGGTTTTAATTAGTTGCTTGTAGGAATAATGAATAAATAGACCCCCCCCCACACACACACACACACACACACACCATGTACCAATGACTACCAGTATTATACAGGGTCTTGTTAAAGTGGTCGTATATAATTATTGTGTGTATAATGGCGTACATGACATGACAATAATAATAAACTCCATTTATAGAGAGTTGTTGTTGGTTGGCTATTAGTTTCACTTTGTGCGGTCGACACAACACGATGGCACTATCACTCCCAAAGCTTATAATAAATATAGTAACAGCATTATTTAATTAAGTGTGACAGATGCATGCATGCTAGACCAGTTACGGAACATTTGGTTTGTTCATTAACCCAATACAAGCCCACATTCCAGACCTGTGGGGAATCTACTTCCCTGTACAGTAGAGCTGTGTAATATATCACTCTTCCCTGTACAGTAGAGCTGTGTAATATATCACTCTTCCCTGTATATAGCAGAGCTGTAGCTACGGTGGTGTAATAGCATGACTGGTTATAATGATGCGGCTGTTT